>NC_056747.1:1164288674-1164468674 GCF_019279795.1 Protopterus annectens | reverse complement strand
TGTAAAGAAAATGTTTCGGAGTCTGTGTCCTTCCAATTATACTTGCTGTAACAATGCTGCCTGACTCAGTCAGAATAACACAAAAGTAAGACTGTTTTTTTTTTTTTTTTTTTTTTAAATTGAAGCATACAGTTTGCAGCCTAAGGTATGTCATAACCACCCACTGAATAGCAGAAGCTCAGGGTCTCTGTCAATAATTTTTCAACCAGTACTGCCTAACGGCTTTGTACTATATTTGAGATTTATTTATTTACTGTTTATACTTCCTATTCCCCTCATCTGACTTCTCCCTCCTGTCTATTTCTGCACTTAAACATCACATTACCCTTATTTCTCCTTACTGGTTGATTTCTGATGTGTTAATTTCCTAGATGCATTGCCTAACTTTTCATCTTGAAGGCCAGTCAGTGGAGCTGTGATGCATGCGGTGATGTCCACATAAAGTCTCTAGTTTGGAACTGTACTACAGTAACATTAAACATTTGTACTGTCTGTTTCTGCAATCTGTTTGTGGATGAATGTCATGTATCCTCACTCTGATCTATTGTCTCTGCATCTTGTGAGGTTCTTGGTCTCCAACAGGGCCACATAAATAGTGAAACATTTCGCATCCTTCCTCTGTGATAGAGCTGACAGATGGTAACCTAATGTTATCACTCCTCGTCAACCCTTGCCACAGCCTGAGCTCATTCCTTCACCAGGGCATCTGACAGCACTGATGCAAGTTCTGCTAGTCTGTGCCATTGAGACAGCATGCTTAATCTTTATAGTTTTAAGTTTTAAGTCTTTTTCACTAACATGGAACAACTTAATTACAGACCACAAGCCTGTACAAAAAAAAAAATCCTAGAATATACATTATATTTCTAACTCCATGCAAAGTGATCCACTGACCCCATAACATAGAATCATTATTCTACTTCTGTTACTGTTACAAAGGTTCCCATACTGTATGTCCTGTTTTCTGAAGAATATGCATGGCTGAAAGACAGGAGATTGTAGCAATTAAACAACAGCACTATACTATAATGTACAATACTGCACTGTACTATACTAGTAAACTGTGAAATTCGGATAAATAAACCATTACTCTCTGAGACATTACATACTGAAATCAGGGGGTAGATAAGAAATATGTCTGGTAGTTTAGCACAGAGTATTACAACTATGAGCTGCTTTTCACTGACATGGAACTACTTAGTCATCCTGTAATCCAGGGTTTGACTCCCTCCATCTTCATATACCATCTGTGTGAGTCTGAGCAAGTCATTTACCAGACAGCCCTCCTGGGTCACCCATGAAAAGAAGCTTTTACGTTTTGGGTTTACATACTTAGCAAATGAATAAAATAATTTTAAAAATAAAAAAATAAATAAAATCTTACTCATTGCTATTTGGATATCTCCCTAAAGCGATGAAGACATTTAGTGACCTTGAAAGAGACAGATATTGACTAAAAGGATCTTATGATTAAATAGAGTAAAGCAGACTCCTCAGTTCTTGAGCACACATTAACAGCTGAGGCTATAACCCCTCAGTGTGTTGTAAAGTCTTTAATCCTCAGGAAGGAATGGCAAGCATTTCTACATTTCTGCTCTGCATGTAAACATGTTACTAAACTGGTATAAATTACCTCTATATTGTTTTTTAAGAACTGTTACTGATTAAGGATATGCCATATAGCTCCTAAGTCAATAAATTATTTCTGATAACTGAAACTGTTTTTCATGGTCAAAATGTGCCGTTTTTGCTACTAAAGTGGCAAGTGTTGTCATGTCAAATATTTATCTTCTGAGTAAATTATTTTTTTTTACTGACTGAGAAATATCTCAAGGATCTGGAGGTAGGCAGATGGGACTATACCTTAATAGTTTTGTATTACAGACCATACTTACTAAAATAGATGATAACAAAGGAAATGTAGTGTTTTTGTTACAACTCATCATCTGGGTTTTGTAAATACTAAAGATGGTATAATATTCTTAATACTAAGGAGGTTTTTGTGCAAACTTTTTTTAAACTTTGGTTTTAGTCCCTTCATCAGTCAGATCAAAGTATTTGTAGTTAAGCTTGCTATCCCATGGCAGCAGAATCATCATTGTTGTGCTACATTATCCTAAACAGTTAAACTCGCTCTCCCAAGGCAGCAGAATCATCGTTGTCATGCTATATTATCCTAAACAGTTAAACTTGCTTTCCCAAGGCAGCAGAATCATCGTTGTCGAGCTACATTATCCTAAACAGTTAAACTCACTATCCCAAGGCAGCAGAATCATCGTTGTCGTGCTACATTATCCTAAACAGTTAAACTCGCTCTCCCAAGGCAGCAGAATCATCGTTGTCATGCTACATTATCCTAAACAGTTAAACTCGCTCTCTCAAGACAGCAGAATCATCGTTGTCATGCTACATTATCCTAAACAGTTAAACTCGCTCTCACAAGGCAGCAGAATCGTCGTTGTCGTGCTACATTATCCTAAACAGTTAAACTCGCTCTCACAAGGCAGCAGAATCATCGTTGTCATGCTACATTATCCTAAACAGTTAAACTCGCTCTCCCAAGGTAGCAGAATCATCGTTGTCATGCTACATTATCCTAAACAGTAAAACTCACTATCCTAAGGCAGCAGAATCATCGTTGTCATGCTACCTTATCCTAAATAGTTAAACTCACTGTCACAAGGTAGCAGAACCGTCATTGTTGTGCTACATTATCCTAAACAGTTAAACTGCAATTGGGGTCAGAAATTGCATCAAATATATTTTAGCCAGCTGCATTAATTATAATAGATTATTTGGGTTAAGTTGTATTAATTATTGCAATATTTTCTAATCACAAAAGTTCTTGCAGGATGCTGATGTAGGCTGTACAGTTTTGTTGGGTTTACCTAATTACTTCTGTGAATGTTCCAAATTACTGTTATGATGGTGCAAATCATGTCTTACTTTTGTCATTGTCCATGATGTGTAGAGGTTCCTGTTCTCATATCCCAGATGTCATGTCACATTCTTACTTGTGACTTCTGCCAAACTAGGGCTACCAAACTCATTATCATCTGCGGTGCTGTTCAATAAATTTTCTTTGACATTGGGAATCATGATGGTGCAGTCAAAAGATATGGACAAAATATTACATGTAACACGAGCAGACATTTGTTTGCCAAAGATAAATGGAATATCCCTGACTATGTTAATCAGTAACCAACATAAAAAAGCTAAATTGGATGTTTTTGAAAATGCTGATCATCAGCCTTATATAATTAATCATTCTGTATATGATTAAAACTCTATTATTATTGTTTGGACATGTATATTATATAATACAGTGGAGTTGTGTAGCAGTAAGTGATATTCAGCTTTAGACATATGCAATATTGTATGACCACTGCTCCAGGCTGTGGAACAACCACATACAAACTTTCAGACAGTAGTCTTTGTACTCAGAAGCAAACCAAGTTCAGATAAGTGGTCAAAATGATCAGAAACCAAGAACCATAAACAAAAAGATTGCTGATCAAATGTCAATGCTTTCATCTTACTTTTATTAGAGACTTCTTCAAAATACAAACACACAGTGCTGTAGAAACTTTAAATAGCCATGTAAACCTTGTAATCTAAGTAATGTGACCAAGAACTCATGTGGCTAAACACAAAGGTACATACTAAATAAAATATATAAAAAAAACCACATAAAAACAGGCACCAAACAAAAAGTGTTTTTATAGTTTGGCAGCCCTCATTTTTAACACACAATTAATAGATATGCCTTCATTTAAACCTGGAGATAACACAGAATTTAATCTCAATTTCTACAACTCCTGTATTCATAGGTTCATATGTAGGTACTAGGCTATTGGCCCAAGGGCCTAAGTAAGCCTAGCCAACAAGGTTCCCTGGCTTACGCCACCCACAAAAATTAATTTCCTGTGCTCCTATTTAGCCGAGCCACAGAAGTGATCCCCGGGGTGTATTTCCTATTTCCCATCCACTCATCAAGATTTTTCTTGAAGAGTGCTAATGAGGAACTTTGCTTGACATAGATGGGTAGCTTGTTCCAGAGTATAGGAAGTCTCTGAGACAGGAATCTGTCCCTCTAGCATGTCCTGTTTATTGTCATTACAAGGTTTAGGTCCCTAGAGCGTGTAGCTCGGGATACAATCATATTTTCCCAGTTACCACCTTGTACTGGATGAGATACTTGTTCCAGTATGAAAAAAGATGGTTTTATTGACAAAATATGTTTCTGATGGTTAACTGTCCTGTAACCCTGTCAGTGTTTGGTATTCTGAAAATTCACAAGGAATTGTCTGATCCACTATTATAGGCTAATTGTTTCTTCATGTGGTTCCAAAACTGAAGAATTGTCCACTTGGATTGATATAAAATTAAAAACATTTATTTACAATACTAACCATGTTTTAAGAGCCTGATGACATTTTTTACAATGTTTGACATGTAAAAACATAATTGAACATACCCTAATGGTGACAGCTAATATGAAAGATCTCTTTTCCAGTATATCTCACAATACTGGTCTTTCTTGATTTCATGAAGTAATTGTGATGAATGCATCTTTTGACAATGCAAAGATTTGCTTGCTTCATGATGTGATGGAAATTGTTTTAAATAATGATTTGACATTTTTTGAGGGAGAATATTTCTAACAGAAAAGAGATGTGCCCATGGGTGCAAAGTGTGCACCAGCTTATGCTAGCATAGTTATGCAGTACTGGCAGAAACATTTTGTCTTTGATTGTTGGTTCAAGCCTAAAATATTATTATATTTACAAAATTTGTATATTTTTTTTATTTTGGGATGGTGAGGAGAATGAACTAAAAAATTGTTTTACTTATTTGAATGCTACAACTGACTTTTTAGAATTTACTTTTCAATATAACCTATAATTTTTTTAGATGTCAATGTTTCCAAAAATCTGACTATGGGGCAAGTTGAATCTAATGTTTATAGGAAACATCTTAAAAGTTTTTTTTTTTTTAAACTTTAGCAACCAACACCTTGTCTGGCAAAAGAAAGGGTTGATCAAAGGTCAACAACTTAGGCTTTCTAGACTTATTTCAGATGATGAAAAGTTCACAAAAGAAGTGGATATTCTGTCTTCAATGTTTTTAGAGAGAGAATATCCCAAGGAATTAATCCATAGTTTGTCAACTGACATTTCCAGTAGGAGAGGCAGTGGATTTTCATGCATTTTAAAACAACCTGATTCAGTTTGAAAAACAAATGTCAAGGAGGACAGTGTCAGTTTTAAAACTGCTATGATATTAACTTTTGACAAGAATGACTGGCATTTGAAAAACATAATATGTCATAATTGGGACTTAACCATTAACAATGGTGCCCCCAAACAAGTTTTGGGTAATGAGCCTTTATTTGTGTACAAAAGGAACAGCAAGCTTGAGGATAAGCATGAACGTATTTACAATAAGTCTGCCTCCTACTCAGGTAATGTTAGAACTGTGTGTTTCTACTGTGAAGAAGCCTCTAATAAAAGTGAGATGAAAACACTCACTTTCACTGGAAGACATTGGTCAGCATTATTTTCATTAACGGACATTAGTCTTTATTGACATGTAACTGGCTGCAGTCTGTGCTATTGTACGTAGTCTGCTTACCACAGACAGGCATAGTCTGTGCACTGACAGCAACAGATATGCAGACCTTGGACTTGTCCATCATACTGCAGCATTCATTAACTACACTGGATAGGTTGTTGACATGCCAGCTGGTACCTTACTGGTTTCTTGTCTTGCCTATTGTAATTAAGTATATAGATATTTGTGTTGTATGTGTCTCCACCATTCATTATAACTCACCCTAAAAGCAAGAGGGCTATGACAAAATGATAATTGTAATAATATAATGCAATGTAATGTAATATAATAAAATGATAAGTAAAATCCATTACCAAAGAGCTCTTGCTGACTACGTTTGCAGATGACTGCAAACTAGGAGCAGTCATTGAATCCCCAAATAACTTAGCCATCCTGTAGGAAGGTTGTCCCAAATAAATAACTGGTGCCAAAATTATGGACTGAAATGTAATTCCAAAAAATGCATTATTGTATCCTTTGGGAAGTTATCTACTCCAGGGTACTGCCACATTGACAATACACCCCTAAGAGCTGACCCAGTTGTTTGGAATTTGGGAACTTATGTGGACAGTGACCTAAATTTTGATGAACATGTGTCCATTGCTGTAAGAAAGCCTTTCTGAATTGCACAGCTTATAAGGAAAGGGAGTGTCTAGATCTAGGGATGTGATTGTTCCTTTTTTCTCAGCCCTCATTAGACCAGTTATTGAGTATAATGTCCCTTTTGGCATGTATCTAGCCAGATGCATGCACCAACTTAACATCTACAAAGATAACTTACTAAAAGGATACAAGGCTTTAACAACATGTCCTACATAGACCCACTCAAAGCTTTGTTACTGTACTTGGTATCATGCAGACTGCTAAGAGGTGATCTGTGTCTAACATACAAGGCATCCTCCAATCCAATACTGATTGATTTACTGCTCATCAGCAGGTCAAATGACATCAGAAATACTCAGTCTAGGAATCTAAACCTTTTCTGTAGGTATGTCTTACAGAGGATACCACTGCTCTGGAACAGACTCCCTATCTACATAAAACAAGTCTCATCTTTGTATTCAACTGCAACTTGGATCTGTAGATGGGAAACAGAAAAGTTACCCAAGACTACCCCCTGTACTACTAATGAACAGAGGCAACTCCTAAATGTGTTATCCCATGCATAGGTCCCCTCAAATTATTTGTGGTATGATCCCAGTTATTCTCATTGGAGTAATATATAATTATTGACTATTTGATGGGTAAGGCCACTCTCTAACCAAATGGGATAGGTTAGTTTGAGCACAAAAACAGAAACTGGCTAGGCTTCAAATGGCCCACAAGGGCAGCTAGCCTATTACTTACCCATGAACCTAAGAATAATAAAACTGTTATAACCTCACAATATGTGATTACTACAAAACTCGACTGAATCACATCTGCATGTTTATAATGTACCAAGTCATGATGTCCTGAAAATGGACCACAAACAATGGAATTCTTTCAGTGATGCAGTCCCCTCTGTATCGACTTAAATAAGGTTCTGCCATATGGCGAGGAATTAAAAGCATAATAATCTTTTTCTGGGGTTTAGTCTTCTCTGTACTCACTTAAGTAAGGTTCTTCAATACCTTCAATATGGAGATGAAAGCTGCTACTGCAATGTGTGTAGCTGAAATATTTTCTGATATTTGGTTTAATTGGCACATGGAAGATGTTTCTGAGTGATGACTATACTGCTTCATCAGGAATTTGTGATTGTGTTTTTCCTACACATAAATAAATAAATATATGTATATATGGTCATGAGGTGCATGTTTTTAAATTGAAAGTCAAAGCGTTTGACTCGTGTCTGAAAGACGTGTGTTCGTAGTTGATCATGATTCAGCCATGGAGGGGGTAAGCCCCTGCCCTACCACTGCATGATTTTTTTTCTAAATTAAGTTTTTGCCTCCATACCTACTGACCTTCAAGTCTCCCCTTAGTCCAATATTGTGTTAATTCCTCTGCTCCGGGAATTTCACAACGATGGTGAAAACTGTCCAGGGGCCTGTCATTTAGATAGTCACGAGGAGCACATTTAAAAAAAGTAAGCAGGTGTATGTTATTAATAGTTTGTTCAAATCCTCCTTATTGCTTATTAATGTTGTTAGTTGTTTTACATCAATAATTATGCGGTTTTTCAGTCATTAAGTACTGTGAACACTAAAGTTGTTGAATTTCAAATGGATGCTAATTATTGATATAATGCTTACATTTTTTTGTATGTTTTCAAGAGTGATGGATGAAGAAGGTATATGGGAAATGGCCTCATTTATCTTTTAGAAACAGATCAGGCATCGATTGCTTTTTTTCTAGATATGGGAGATATCAGGTGTGAGGAAGGGATTATGCTGGTATGTTACCTCCTTTGTAAAACGCCTAAGGATATTATGGTTTAAGTGAAAATATTATGCAAGATTATGAGAAGATAACATTTACGGTATGAGAGGAGGATTACGAGAGCATTTCTTTGTTATATTCTATTGAATATTAGCAGTTTGAGACTAAGGTGCATCCATGTATGTCGGGGGTAAATTTGTGTAATACATAATCAGTATAGGGAATGTATGAAAGTAACTACGTCATGTAACAAAATGTTATATATTATGATTGAATGAATCCAGTTACTATTGTGTAAAAACAACTGTGAACAGAACATAAATTAGAGTTAAATGCTGATGTAGTTGTATATAAAATATGACTGCTATTTTTCACAGAACTAAACAATGGCGATAGTGTTTAAAAATGGAATACCCATGGCACAAACATTTCCCCCATAAAATCTTTTTCAAAATAACTTGGGCAATTAGTTTGTGCAGATGTTTTAGAAGGATAGTGTCATGACTACAGCCAAGGTGACCTGGGAGTGAGTGGCAACTTGGGCGCTTGAAGGTGCAGGCAGGAAAGGATGGGTGTACTTATCTTGGAGGGGGTGGAGGACAAGATCTGTATGCAGGCAGGGATGCATTTTAGGGCATGTCTTCCTGTCAGGGGGTGTAGCCAGAAACCTTCCTTTTATACGGAAACCTAATCTTGCTGCCCCCACCACCACCTATCATTCTAAAAATGTACTCAGCCTTCAAAATGCTTCCCCCCTATATACAGGAAGGGGACCCATTATTTTCAGCTGTTGCCATTTATACTCATAAAATCTATTTTTAGAGGTGTGTTCTTTTTACAAGTATTCTTTGTATACCTCTATACTGTAAACATTTGTTTACACAGTTCTAAACATTCACTGGTCTTTGAGTGTTGAAGTTTTCAAGAGATGTTCACAAAAATATGCTCATTTGAGTACACTGGGTATGCCTAGTTACACCCTTGCTTCCAGTTTGGGCTGCTTCATGTAGCGGGGGGAGTATGAGCACAATGGCATGAGCAGTGATGCTTGCATTTTTCTCTGTCCATCTAGTAAGGATTTCCCTTCTTATAAACTTGTACCGTGAATTTAATGTCTGCTTCTTGACTGTCACTTTTCATCAGTGAAGGTGGGGATAGCTGTCTTAGAGGTCATGGACTATGATGTAATTCTCACCATGGAAATGGAGGACTCACCTGCAGGGTCATCACAGGATTCATGCGCACTCCCTTGATCACTCGTAATGTATGCAGAAAAGGGGAACCTAACTGTCTTAGGGGAAATAATACTGTGAGGTCACTCTCTCTCTGGACGGAAAGGGCCTGTCTGCCTGCCATGTCAAGAACAATGCAGCCAATGCAATGAAAACATGAGGATAATAAAAAGGATTAAATCGGTCTATGGAGGTAAGGAAGGACAGCAACATGAAACATATAAATACAGGGGCAGAAAAATAGACAGAAAATAGTAACTTGAGTCATTCAGGTATTTCAAAGTTCATGTCAAATATATGCTGTTTACCCATATGAATGAAAGTATAGATAATTCTGCAGATTAACTTTAATGAATCAAACTATAAAGACTTTGCTACAGATTGTCTACCTGGATTCAGTGTTGACCCTCCTCCATATTTTAACCAAACAACATTAATTATCAGCCAGTTCATTGCTCAAAAACCTTATGGCATTTTAGTATGTGTCCTTCTGCTTAGATAATGTCACTGTTGAAAGTTTGGCTGTTGGGAATGTTGCTGCTCTGAAGTGTGTTGTATCTACTTCATCTCAAAAACATCTCCTTTAGGGTTTAGAATTGCTTTCCCCCACCCCAGCACTGGTTTGTGACTCAGAAACTCTTCAACTTTATTTGAGAAATAGCTGACTATGCACTCCAACTGCCAATATTTTTTCAGTGCAACATTCTTCTGCAATCAACATTCTTCTGCAATCTTTCCCATAGTCTTCATAGCCCAGTCCCTCATAGTATCCAATCCATGCTATTATCCAATGCTTTATCCTATATTAGTTTCTCTGTCCTGCATTACAAAATTACAGCTTGCTGTACAGACACTCAAATGTCTTTTCCTCTCGAACTCTTTCATTAATATTTCAACAGTGTGAATCTTTTGCAGGTCAACTTTTCTTACAACGCACAACCACTGTTGCCCTGCCAGTCTTTCTACAGTGCATGTGGAATTGGCAAAAGCCATAATTTTGGTGGAATCAGTCATTCCCATTTTATTTCAATCACTTTCATCTTGCACATGCTTTAGAATGAGCTTAGGATTTGTCATTCTTACCCGAGACTGACTGAACATTGTGAGTTGTTAGTTCTTGGCAAAAACAAAAACACTTTTATGAAGTTTGTTGACTGACCTGGCAGTGACTCATTCTTTCCTTAAACGTCCTAGCATCTGTCTGACAGCATATCAGCTGTTACTGATTTCAGCATAGTTTCCCACCAGAAGTCCTTCATTAACAGTAATACGAGCTGAGTTCATAACCATCTGAACTTTGAAAGACTTACAACAAAATATGTCCATTATTTTCAAGACATTACATAGCCGCAGAAACATTGTGTCAGCATACACAGGGCACTATTACTAATTTCATTAACTTGCCCAGGAAGTATATCCTTGGTTTATGGCACCATTGTGCTCTTCTGAAATCCTGTTTGGGCACTGCTGTTACAAATAAATCATTATGCACTGTTTCTTCAGCTGCATTTTCTAAAATACATTTGTAAGCTCACATACTTAACCACCTTTCACTTCATTCCTGGCACCAGCCTTATGTTCTCTATGCATTTTAATATGTGTCTGCTCTTTTTCAAGCATTGTATAAAGTTATTTATTTCTAAAATGTTGTGTATGCAGTCAGGTATATCAGAGTTAGCCATGCCTAACCCCTCCGCCATTTATTGTCATGGCAGAATGAGCACCCTTCTTCTTGGTTGTTGTTTTATCTGAAGGATTCTTTCTTTGATGTTTTGAATGAATTGTCCATGCTTTTTAGAACTACGTCTTCAACTCTTTTAATGTATGGGCATAGATCTAGTGGGATGTACCCAGTCATCAAAATGAAAATATAAAATAGTGATTGTAGAGAATGTTGTCAATTATCTAATCATAAACCATAATCAGGATCTTGATTTATTCAATGTAGCAGTTACATTTCATGAATACCTGGCACATGACTTCAAACTATATAATGTCACATCATCCTTGAGGTTGAATAAAAGCTATATACAGGCCCTATTATTTTTTTAAACAAGAAACATCTGTATTAAATTATCACTTATGACATAGGCAATCATAAATTTATATAAATGAAAACAAACCATATTGACATATTTTTAGTTGCAAACATTATGCATCATTTATAATCTTTCTAGTCATTGTCAGTCAAACATTACATAGCTCATTCAAATCCTGCCTTCTTTTAAACCTCATTCCTCCTCCAAAATGTTATTCTGCATGTATTCTTCCCACAATTCCCATTTTTTAATTTATTTATTTTTTTTATTTAACATTTGTTGACCGGGAAAGTCCGAATAGGCTCCACAGAGCCTATTTTCAGCGGAGGCCCGGTGAGAAACGCTCCAGTCACATGTCTTTAGAATGTGGGAGGAAACCGGAGTGCCCGGAGGAAACCCATGAGAACACAGGGAGAACATGCAAACTCCGCACAGAAGGCACCCTAGCTGAGAATCGAACCGGAGAACCTCTTGCTGTGAGGTGACAACGTTAACCGCTGCACCACCCTTTATATGTAATTTATTCCTACCCTTATCTAAAGATCCCATTTCCAGTTGTTTTCTCTCTGTTACTATATTCACTACGTCTAGTATATTTGGTTTAGAATTTGATTTTCATTTTCGAGTAAGTGCTTTTTTGGCAGCCACCATAATTAGACTCAGTAAGGACTCACTATGTCTAGACAATTCCGATTCTGCATTATAGCCCAAAAATAATTTCCTTAGTTATACCAATCTGCGCACCCAGTATTTCTGATAGAGTAGTCTGCAGGGAATTTTTTAAGTTTGGCAACTTATTACACTCCCAGAAAATATGTTCCCAATTACCTCTTTCTTCCCCATCATACCTCCAACATTAGCTATATACCTGATGAAAGATTCTTTGGAGTTTACTTGGGATATAAAAATTCCTATGTAAACACTTCCAAGCAAAAGTCTTAAGTCTTCTAGACTTTGTTGCATATTTGGGAGAGATACATATATCCCCCATTGTTTCTCTGTTAATTGCTTATCCAGTCTCTCTTCCCAATCATTTCTAACCTTCTCTGATTGATTCTTATAGTTATCATGTAATATTTTATATGATTTGCTAATTATCCATTTTTTAACAACTGCTTCTGTTCTAGAGTCTACTAAAAGCTGTACCAGTGCTGGTCTTTTGCTTAGAATCTCCCTATTTCTGTCTGTGTGCCTATACTCTGATATCAGTCCTTGACAGGGAAGGCAATCTCTAGCCTGCAGTCCAAATACATTCTTGGCCTCTTCCCATTCTATTACCTTTCCCTCTATAATTATTTGCTGCCAATATCTTGGTTCCTTTGACAGTTTTCTCCAACAAATTCTATCCCCTTCTTGCCTATTGTCTGTATCTCTAATTGCAGTCATCCCTATGGGCAAAATTTCCTTTCTCTGTTCCCCTGTTAGCTTAGTTCTTAAGATACTTTCTGATACTTTATGAATATAATATTCTGTATGATTATTGTTTTTTTCCTTAAGCATCTGCATGCAAAATCTGAGTCTCCCACTCTGTTTCATCATCATCCCTTTCCACTTTGAATTATAACTTTCAGCTTGTGCTATGTATAGGACCCTTAACTGTGTAGCTCTGAAATACCCCTTCAAATCAGGAATCCCAGACTACCTTGTTCTATTGGAAGAATCAGCTTATTTCACTTGAATCTTGCCATCGTCCCATCCCAGATAAAATCTTTTAGCTCTTTATTAATTGCTATCCACATTTCTCATCTGGTTGATAAAAATATACCTGACCCTGTGTATAAAACTATAGGGACTTAAAACATTAACTGCCTGTATCTTGCTATCCATAGTCATAAAACAGAGCTTCCAGTTTCACAGTTTTTGTATTATCTTTTGTTTAGTCTCTTCCCACATATCCTTAGCTGCCACAACAGACTCCTTTTTAATCCATACTCCTAAGTATTTCATTTTGTCATGACCCAGTATAAATATGGATATTATTGAACCAGTTTGTGTGTGGGCACATAGTGTATGTATACAGGTCCTGATATTGTTCCCAACACTGACGATTATATCCTTCTAGTGAAATGATATGAATTCATTCTGATATTCTGGCTGGACTTCTGCAGTGAAAAGGAAATTAAGATAAATATAAGTGAAGATCTTTCCTCATGGGAAGACTAAGGCAGTGCCTCAAACATTTCCACACACCGTCTTGTATTACTTCTTAGAGATGGAAAACAGTATTGACTTTCTTCAAATTTTCATGACTCTTTCATCATTCTAAACTTGGAAAATGTGATCACAGAGTTTAGTTTTTTACCACCCCCAGGTTAAAAACTTGAGCTGTTATATAGTTTGGTTGTACCATTTGTTGTCCTTGGCTAGCTTGATGGCTTCTCTTAGTTCTTTAGCAGTATGTGAGCAGTAGTCTTACAGGATGTTTCATATATGACACTAACATCTTCAAAGTGAACTTAAAATTCAGGATTGCTTCGAAGAGTTCCTTTCATTTAACTAAAATTATTTAAAACCTCTTTAGAAGTACTAAACTACCCAGAAATTAGCTGTGAATGATGAAAACTCGGACCATAAATGTACCTTATAGCTTGGAAGAAGGTTCTGAGTGTGAGTTTTGTTAGCATGGAGGTAGACCTGTAACAATTTTTGAGATCTTTGAGTTTTTTTTTTTTTTTTGTGAACACTGGACTGCTGAATCTCCTTAAGTTGCTGTTAATTAACTAGGTGCAATGTTACCCTTGGAGGATGGCCCTACTTTTCAATCAGTAAGTCTTGGTTAAGGGGGCTATAGACAGATGAGAAGAAGATTTAAGGGTACCCTGCAATTCAATTAAGTACTATTAGACTAATGTATACACATCTTTACCACCTGATACTACTTAGAAAGGGCCTGTAAAAATAACATCCGTTACCGTTCATATAAAAGGAATTAAAATTCACCCACATTAAGTATCTCAAACAGAGATGCTGGACCCCATCTAATAGTAAGAGGGTCATATTTTCCTCCACTCTAAAAACATTTCAGAAGCACAATGATTCACCTCTGAAATATGCATTCTTAGGATATCCAGCTTTCATACAGGTTTCTAAATGCAAAGGGTGTAATCTCAGTAGGAAAGAAGGAACATGGATGTGTGGAACACTTTGTTGAAAACTAGCCAATTGAATGTCACACTAGACTAGTTTGAACCCTTCCCCAGGAATGGTGTGACCAAAGGATGGTTATATTAGTTAGGGGGAAGGGGGCAGAGATCCCCACAAGGCAGAGTCAGAGGCCTGCTCAAAACTTTAATACATGCCATTTTTGCAGAGGTCCAACTCCATGGGTCATTTGACAAGACTGACCTCAGTGAAATCTTTTACATCTGGCACATGGTCAGCAGAGCAGCAGGAGGAGAGCAATAGATTTATATTATGACATCTGACATGAAGATAAAGATGTTAAGGAAAAAAAAGGATTTGCAGAAAAGTCAGAATATTTAATGTCAACAGTTATTGCTCAAATTTCAGTTCTTAACCTTTCCAGTATCAACAACAAAATTGTAAACTACGTGGTCTTTGACAGGATTTATTTATAGTATCAGATGTTCATAATATATATTATAGATTAGAATTACTCCTAATTATGGCTAAATATTAGCAGTAAATAATTAAAATAATTCAGGCTTATGTGTTCAGCTGTGTTTTATTTTGGGGTGTGCTGGGGAAAAGGGTGTGATGAAAACTACAAAGCCTTACCCATATCTTCAGCATTTCATCTAAGTCTACCCCAATGAGGGATCATTTTGTCAGAATTGAAAAGCTTACCTAAGCTTATGGGATTGTTATATCACCCAGTACAATTAATGTATTGTGCTATTTGTTTAACATTTGTTTACCAGCTAAATTAACTGGTCCAAGGAGTTTCAGCCACAATCTAGGTCATAAGGCAAGATACACACAAAGGTAAACATTTATACAGCAGAAATACAAAGATACAGAAATACTTAGAGCGGTGATTTACAAGTATTATGTTGGAACAGTAGTCTAAACATTACTATGTTGCTGTTAAAAAGCATGTGAAGTTTCACAAATAATCCCAGTAAGCCTTTCAGATGAGCATTGATATGAAAAACGTTATAAAGTAGAGAGAAAGTAGTGAGGAAGAGTTACCAGTTAATCACTGTAACTAATAATTTCATGTAATTCTTAAACATCTGTTGTTGAAATATTTAATTAACCTGTTTAATCACTGGAAACAGACTTATCAAAGTCAACTCAACTTTTGAGTGCTTAAGGTCTAAGCAATGTAAAGGTATGAACAAAGTCTAGCAAATGAATGTGCTGTAACAAATGGCAGTTTCATACAGTAGGAACTCTTGAGAGAATTTACATATTATTCTCTGAGGTACAATAACTGGGTTAGATTAGACAAAAAATTTATTTCACAGGAACATATGCATTTAATTGAAAGCTTTGATACACATCCAATAATTATTTCAGCTCATATACCAATAACAAGTAAGATGAAATGCAGGACAATGAAGTAAAAATGAGACACTGTTGCTTCCCCACCTACCTGTTAAAAAGAAAGGAATTTAAGGAATGGTTAGTCCAAACTATTCAGTAGTTATTAGGAAAGATAGATATTTCTTTAGAGGTTATAGCTAGTGAATAAGATTAAATGAAAGTAGAATTTAAGAAGAGGGTAGAAGTAAAAGAAAAAGAGAAATGGTTAAGAAGAAACAGGAATTATTTAGAGGGGCTGGCAAAGGTTAAGTACTGCAGAATAATGAGTATTTCAGAGAACAAGAAGAGGTGCAATTGCAGAGTGCTAAACAGAAAATAACGGAGTATCTGGATAATATGCATGAGTTTAGAAAGATTGCTGTTAAGCAACTGTTTTTATTTTTGATCTCCGGAGTGCAAACACTTTTAGTCCAGTGACTTAGACAACAGAAAGGGGAAAGGAGTGTTGTACAACTAGGGAGCCTGTAACAAGAAAAATAACCAGAGATTCTGTAAAGGTATTGGAGATAATTTCTGAAAATTTTATGAAAATTTATATAAATCAGGGAAATATGGAAATCAAGAAAGAGAACAAATGGAAATATTTTTGGAAGACATAAGGATACCAAGGTTAGAGGTATATGAGGCTCAACAGTTAAGATTAAGATAGGAGGAGATGAGATAAAAATGGTGACATACAATCAATCTGCAGGATAGTCTCCAGGAATAGATGATATTCCCATGGAAGTTTGGAAGCTAGGAGGGAAGAAAGTGATAAAAATCTAGAAGGTTTTGTTTAACAGTATTTTAAAAGCATGAAAAACACCAGAATCCTGGAAGAAAGCTGTGGTGGCTGTAATACCTAAAGATGGTAAAGACCCATTAGACCAAGCTTCATATATGCCATTTCAATTTTAAACTATAATTATAAAGTGTTAATGTCTATAATAGCTAAGAGAATGGCAAAGGCGATGCCAAAATTGATAGATATGGATCAACATGGTTTTGTGGAAGGGAGGCAAACATTTGACAATATTAACAGAACGGTTATGATCCAGAGGACAACAGAATATAGAAAAATACCACTATTGTTGATGGGTCTTGATGCAGAGAAAGAATTTGACAAGCGTAAGCCAGATCTTATGAGTAGGGCATGAAAGTATTTGCATTCCCTGATGCAATAATAAGGTTATTTAGGAGGACATAATGCATGCACTCAGGTCACTCCACAATAAGTACAAATATGACACTGTCATTGTCCATGTTGGTGTGAATGACCTGAGGCGTACCTCCCTGGACTACATGAAAAGAGACATGGAGGAGCTCTCCGATCTTGTATCCCAGGCAGGTATGACCCTAACCCTGAGTAGCAACCTGCCATCACCCAGAATGATACCACAGTACAAGGACAAAATGATTGACTTCAACAATTGGCTAAGCTTCTGGTGTCATTCTAAGGGGATCCAGTATTTGTCTGCCTGGGACGACATGATTGACAGTCCACGATGCTTTGCTAGAGATGGCCTGCACCTGTCGCCCTTAGGATTCTGGATACTGGCTAAGACTCTTGCCACCCCTATAGTGCCTTTTTTAGGCAAGGTTCAAATGACAAATTCACCACCGTAACAGGTACAAGCAAGCAAAATCTGAGGGTAATGCTACTCAATGCTAGAAGTCTAAACCTCAAAATGCACTCCTTAAAATGGAGAGCATTGACATCTGTGCAGTGACAGAGACCTGGTTCAAAGCTCCAGAGAGCACCCCTGCATTACCAGGCTTCAATTCATACCACACCTTTCGGCCACCTAACCCAGAAAGAAAGCACTAAAGGCGGAGGCGTGTCCATATTCATTAAGGATATCCACACCTCCAGGCTAGTTGCACAGCATAATGCATCTGAGATTATCCAAGTGCAACTAACTCTGGGCAAGATCGCAATCCAAATTGTAGCTTGCTACAGACCCCCCACCATGCCCCAGGATTTACACTCCTCATTTTTTGATACACTGGAAAGTATTAGGGTACAACCCAACACCCTAATAATGGGTGATTTCAACTACCCTACCATTAACTGGGAAAACTACTCATGCACCAACTCTTTTGCTCAACTTTTTCTAGAATTCATAAATTCCAACGCCTTGGATCAACTTATTCACACCCCCACCAGGGGCAGCAATATCCTAGACCTGATCATTACCAACATGGGAAACCGGTGTTCCACACCAGAGGTCAATTCCTCATTGGTCAGATCCGACCACAAGCTAATCAGCCTAGACATCCACATCCCACCCCCAGCCCCAACTAGGGAAATCATTGTAAAAAGCTTCTCAAAAGCCAACTTCACATTTCTTAAGACAGAAGTGGCAAACTTCATGACACCCATGCAAACAGACAATAGAGGTATGACTGCCGAATCCTACACAAATGCACTTTATGAGCACTTACACAAGTGCATGGATCATGCTATCCCTAATAGAGCCAAGATGTTATCCTCCAAAAAAAGGAAGCCAATCTGGTGGTCCTCTGCCATAAACAAACTCTACAACAGAAGAAAGAAACTGTTGCAAAAAAGAGTAAAATCCCATGACTGGAGGAACTCCCTGGTCAACCTCAGTAAGAAGCTGAGATCCCTCATAAAATCCTCCAAAGCTAGTTATGAAAACAAAATTGCCACAGACTCTAAAGACAACCACAAAGCATTCTATAGCTATGTCAAGAATCTAAATGGGAACACTCAGATCTGCTCTGAGTTACAGCATAATGGCACTAAATATACAGAACCAACTGATATTGCCAACATCCTAGCAGATAGGTTCAGTGCTAACTTTACCCCCCCCCTCACCCCCTAGAGGGCCCATCTCTATATCGGAAGAATGCAAAGTTCCTATAATCATGGCTGCACAGGTAAAAAATACACTCCCCAAAGCCAAGAACACAGCATCCATGGGACCTGACAATATCCCAGGCTGCGTTCTACACGAACTACAGAATGAACTGGCACCCTACCTAAGTACCATGTTCTATCATAGCCTCACCTCAGGCTTTGTACCCACTGAATGGCGCACCGTGACAGTTATCCCACTCCACAAAGGGGGAGCCATGACAGACCCCGGGAACTACCGCCCCATTAGCCTGATGAGCCTGGTCTGCAAGGCCATGGAACGTATCATCGTGGAACTCATAAACAAAGACATTGGTAATCTCCAAACTCTGGACCCTATTCAGTTTGGATTTGTAAAAGGCAGATCATGTCTCCTAAACCTGATTGACTTCTTTGAAGCAGTCACCAAAGCCATAGATGAGGGTAAAATGGTTCACACAGCTTATCTAGATCTCGCCAAGGCTTTCGACACCATCCCCCACTCTGGAATTATAGATAAGCTCACTAAACTAGGTATAAATCCCTATGTCACAAGATGGGTTGCCAACTGGCTCACGGACAGAACCCACACTGTGAAAGTAGCGGATTCCAAATTCGACATCAGACCAGTGACAAGTGGAGTACCACAGGGTTCAGTCCTGGGTCCTCTCCTGTTTGGTATCTACTTCTCTGAAGTGCAGGCCAACACAGAAGGTCTTTGGCTAACAAAGTTTGCAGATGACTGCAAACTAGGAGCCATAATCGAAACTCCTAAAAATGTGGACAAACTACAAAAGGGCCTCACTGAGACAGATACCTGGTGTCAAAGCCATGGCCTGAAGCTCAATGCCAAAAAGTGTATTGTCATCCCCTTTGGTAAAAACTCTGTACCCATGAACTACCACATAGCTGGTAGTCTACTTAATGCCGAAAATGTGATACGAGACCTTGGGACACAGGTGGGCAGTAGTCTCTCCTTTGATTATCACATCGCCACAGTGGTCAGGAAATCCTTCTACGTGGCTCATCTCATCACAAAAGGATTCTCATCCAGAAAAAAAGAGGTCAATGTTCCCCTCTACTCATCACTCATTAGACCCATTATAGAGTACAACGCCCCTTTTGGTATGTACCTCACAAGACATCTACAACAACTGGAAAGACCACAGAAATACCTCACAAAGAGGATTACTGGCCTCAAACAGATGCCCTATGCAGACCGTCTCAAAAAACTACAGCTTTACTCCATCGCATATCGCCTACTCAGGGGCGATCTCTGCCTAACATACAAAGCTATGTCAAACCCAGAGCTGTTGGACATGCTCCACTTAAAGAAATCCCAGTCCCTCCGAGCTACACGCTCTAGGGACCTTAACCTTGTCACCACAATAAACAGAACATGCTGGAGGGATAGATTCCTGTCTCAGAGACTTCCCATACTCTGGAACAGACTACCTATCTATGTCAAACAGCGCTCCTCGTTAGCACTCATCAAGAAAAATCTTGATGATTGAATGGGAAATGGGAAATTAACCCCAGGGATCACTTCTGTGGCTCTTCTCGACAGGGGCACAGAAAAATAATTTTCTTGGGTGGCGAAAGCCAGGGTACATTTTTTGGCTAGGCTTGTATGGGCCCTAGGGCCGATAGCCTAGTACCTACCTATGAACCTATGATATATGAGGAATTGGAGGTAAAGATTACAGTAGGAAGACTGCTTTCTGATAAGTTGTGTCTGAACAGAGGAACTAGGCAAGACTGTCCTCTTTCCCTTTGTTATTTTCTTTATATTTAGAGTCATTGGCAAAGAAAATAAGAGACTCAGAAATTCAAGAATATAATTGGTACGGTAATCAAAAAAAGCTGGCTTTATTTGCAGACTATTGTTTTGTACCTGATAAAACCAGAAAAGGGCATATCAGTGTTGTGGAACATCTTGGGAGAGTTTCAAGTCTTTTTGCAGTATAAAATTAATGAAGACCAAACAAAGACTACAGCTGTATGATAAAATGAATTAATTTAGGAGCATGGATTAAAAGGGATTCCATTATGGTAGCTAAGGATATGTGGGAAGAGACTAAACAAAAATAATATAAAAAAATGAGAAACTGGAAGCTGTTGTTTTTTGGTTACTTCTTTTTTTTATCTTTTTCTTATATTGCATTTGTTTTGTTGTAAGTATTTTTGTTCTGTTGAAGTTTTAAGAGGTTTTGGCTAGGGTCAGTTAGATGTTAGAAATGAATTCCTTCACAGACATCAATAACATCCAGTTAATTAGTAGGAGGAGCTGAAAAACAACATTCCTCTGCAACTAGAAATTTTTGGAGGCATCTTTATTTAGATGAAGTGCTTATTTGACTTGCTTCTGCCTGACTCTTGCTGATCTCTGTTTGCATTTGATTTTCCCACCCACCTGTCCAACTGTTGTTGTACTCTTAAACTTGGTGGCTTTTGAGTTTGCCTGCCCCTACTATTAATCTGATTTTGGGCACTCTCCCAGTCCCATCTCATCAGCTTATTCTACTGAGTATAGAGAGATCAGGTGGGAAGGCCTACGAAACTGGAAGCTGTTGTTTTTTGGTTACTTCTTTTTTTTATCTTTTTCTTATATTGCATTTGTTTTGTTTTAAGTATTTTTGTTCTGTTGAAGTTTTAAGAGGTTTTGGCTAGGGTCAGTTAGATGTTAGAAATGAATTCCTTCACAGACATCAATAACATCCAGTTAATTAGTAGGAGGAGCTGAAAAACAACATTCCTCTGTAACTAGAAATTTTTGGAGGCATCTTTATTTAGATGAAGTGCTTATTTGACTTGCTTCTGCCTGACTCTTGCTGATCTCTGTTTGCATTTGATTTTCCCACCCACCTGCCCAACTGTTGTTGCGCTCTTAAACTTGGTGGCTTTTGAGTTTGCCTGCCCCTACTATTAATCTGATTTTGGGCACTCTCCCAGTCCCATCTCATCAGCTTATTCTACTGAGTATAGAGAGATCAGGTGGGAAGGCCTACCCCCTTACTTTCCTAAACTTGAATTATTTTCTGTTTCTTCCCTTCCCACTTACTTTAAAAAATTGCACTTTATTCAGCTGCTTTTACTGTATCTGTGCTTCTTCCTACTGTATTACTTTATTTTATGTTTTGCTGCTTGTTCTTAAAAGTGTTCATTTGCATTTATTCTACTCATTTGTTACTGCTTGTTAGTAGCCTGATTCATTTGTAACTGTTATTCTAAGCCTCTTAGTTTTGATTTAAGCACTTGGGCTTCAAACTAGTTATCTTACATAAGGAAGGTTTGTGGTCTACACTGTTGTGGCAGGAGAGGTAGCTTACATCCTTCTAAGTTGGGAATTGCTGCTTGAAGGATTATTTGGTCTGTTATTTTAAAAGTGTCTTAGTTCTGGTTTAGGCACATTGGCTTCAGGCCAATTATTTTACATTAAGAAGGTTTGTAGTCTACACTCTTGTGGGAGGAGAGGGTAGCCTCTGCCCTTCTGAGCTGGGAATTACTGGTTAAAGGCTTATTGTGCCTGTTATTCTAAGTGTCTTTGTTTTGGTTTAAGTTCAATTAAACAGAGCTGCTCTGTGTTTGGCATCCTTTGCCAGAGGTGCAGAGTGTTTCTGCTTGAATCCAAGCCACCCAATGCTAAGAATAAGAAATTAAGCTTATTTTGAGTTTGATCTGCACTTTTTCATCTGTATTTAACTGTTTTACTGAATTAATTTGTCCCTTTTTGACTATTTTTACTGTTTGTGCCTGCTTATTACCTGCACTTGTTTTGCACTGAAATATTGCTTAGTTAGCATAGACTATATCCAGACTTGCTGAATCTAGCCTGTTTTTCAAATACTTGAACTCAAATCCAGCCATCTTACATTAAGAAGTTATCCCTGCACCCTTGTGACAGAAGAGTGTGGATATAGTCTTGTCTGAGCTGAAGATTGCTGGAGAAAGTATCATTGTGTGATTTCCTATTGGCAGACTAGTTTAAAACTGTTTAATTTTGACTGTATATAAGCCTCGCATTTGTGTGTAGCTGCACACTGTGAAATGGGGGCTAGTGGTGCCTTGTATAGATGCAAACACCTAGAAACTATTTTTTTCATAGACACCAGTCAGTGAAACTCTCCTAGGTTCCCTGCTGCTCTGCTGACAATGCAGCTGTGCACTTCTGCACTGCAGGCAACTCAGCTGAGCATTGAGCAGTGTTGCCCCACTTTCCATCCCTGATCTTCTATAGAATAAGTTCCCTTGTTAATCCCAGAGCAATAGCTGATCTAATTTGCGCTCTCAGAAATTAGTACTTAAGAATTACCTGCTATTATGGACAGTCAGTTTTCCTACATTTCTCCAGCCAGGCTGATTGACATGGACATCCTGAGGCAATGTAGTAATTGCCTTGTGTACTGACAACCACTTGCTCCCAAAGCAAACAAATACAGTATGTGAGAGATGTAACTATACCATGAAACTAGAATCAGTCCTCTCACGTAACAATAAGCAAGACATCAAGCAGGTTGTCAGCACACACACCTCTTCACTCATACAAGATAAGATCAAGACACATAAACCCACATACTCAGAAGTACTCACTAAGAGCCTACCAAAAGACCAGAGACCTTCCAAGAGCAAACAACCTACACATACTCAAAACACAAGAAAATTCACCCAATAGTGGTAGAAACAGACTGACCAACAAAAGAACACTCTCTAACGGCAACTGAAGCAATCTGGAGAAATATCTTTTAGCATATCACTGATTTGTTCCTCACTTTCATCAAATATAACAGACTTCCTCAGAATAAACTCATAAACACACAACTTCACCCCCCCCCCCTCACCAGCCATACCCCAAAGCATTCCTGACACCAGTCCTCTACTGAGTATCGCCAAAGAACAGGTCATAACAAGCACTCTTCAAGGCCAAAAACACGGCCTCTATGGGACCAGATAACATCCCTGGTTACTTTCTAAACAATCTAAAACAAGACCTAGCAGAACTACTTGGCACTCTCTTTAACCATAGCCTGAGCACTGGCTTTGTTCTGGCAGAATGGAGAACAGCAACTATTGACACATAAGCCTAACCAGCCTTATCTTCAAGGCCAAGGAAAGAATCATCATGGACCTTATCAGCAAGGACACAGGCAACATTCAAAATCTTGACTCGACCCAGTTTGGTTTCATCAAGGGTCTGAGCAGCCAAGTGCTCCAGGTTGTGCAGACCGCTCTGCATTTGTGATTGATTAAGCCCACTGTTCTGTTATTTCGCTGTTCCGCACTGAGCAGCCATTGTTCCACTTTGTGACTAGTTTTTTCTGCTTAACTAGAACACCGCTGTGCAACCCTTTTTGGTACACTCTTGCTTCTCCTTACTCATTTTGATCGCTTTAGCATTTTGTGTATTCTGGTCCCATCTAGCAAATAATTATTGTTGCCAATACTTTCACACTTTTTTAGTTTTGTTCCCGTAATCTCTGGAAATACCTAGCTGTTAGTGTTTCTAGGTGAATGAGGTCCTAGACTTAGGAACACATTGCCGTGTGACCTCAGTTATACAAATGTGTTACATTTATTGGTTACAGCCCTGTCTCTGATTTTAGTGTTCATTAAATGCCAGTCTCTGTTTATAGCTCCCTGTGTGTAAATAATACTCTCCTGTTATATCCCTACCAATTTAAACTCATTTCATCTGTATATTAATTTATGCATCACAAATTTAAATACATCAACAGTATATGCTAGGTATTTCCCCTGACAGAGGACTTCTACAATTTTAATTAAAAACATCGCTTTTTTGGGGGAGAGGGGTGGCTGCCAATAGTATTATACCCTATGCAACAATCACCGGCAGTGAAATTGTTAGTGGTGCTCACTGACTACGTGGTCTTATCGTATTGAGTGTGTGTGTGTGTGTGTGTGTGTGTGTGTGTGTGTGTGTGTGTGTGTGTGTGTGTGTGTGTGTGTGTGTGTGTGTGTGTGTGCGTGCGTGTGTGTGCGTGTGTGTGTGTGTGTGTGTGTGTGTGTGTGTGTGTGTGTGTGTGTGTGTGTGTGTGTCATAGCTCTCAACCTTACAGAAAGTTGTTAGAATAACAGGCTTTGTGTTGCCATACATGTTCTGAAGGATATGATATCTGAAACTCAAATTTCTGTCATTACCTTATTATTTAATTTCTCTGTGATTTGCCAGAAAACTACATATTTTATGAGGAACAGACCAAAAATATTAGGCAAAAATTTAGACATTCTGCAAAATTATGGCCAGTTGAGAGGTATGACAAGGGTGTGTGTGTGTGTGTGTGTGTGTGTGTGTGTGTGTATATTTTGGTTGAAAGGCCATGGCCATGGTCGTACACTTTTCCCACAGTGTGAAAGTAGGGTGCTCCACATTTTGACTATTTGTCACATATTGCTATGGTCTCTGTTCCACATTTGCCTCTTAGCAGGTTGAGACCTATGTCAAGGGTAGATCCTGCTTCTTAAACCTGGTGGACTTCTTTGAGAGCATCACCAAAGCCCTGGATGGGGTCAAAGCAGTATATACCACCTATCATGATTTAGCCAAGGCTTTTGACACAATCTTCTACTCAGGGATCATTGAGAAACTCTCCCAGCTGGGGATTAACTCATACATCACTAGATGAGTGGGCAACTGGCTTCCTGACAGAATGCACACTGTCAAAGTTGGGGAGTGTACCTCCACCAGTAGGCCATTTACCACTGGGGTACCACAAGGATCTGTGCTGGGCCCTCTACTGTTTGGAATCTATTTCTCTGAGGTCCAGGCAAAAGTAGATGACCTGTGGCTTACCAAGTTAGCAGATGACTTTTGAATTTGATGTTCTGCAATTTGACAATATTCCCATTCAATATTTATTAGGGTTACCCAGATATATCATAGAAATGCTAGACTTAGGGAGTTTAAAACAGGAGACAAAGTATCTGTGGTCGCTTCCTCTGCTGAAAATAAGTTCCCAAAAAAGATGAAAAGGGTTACTTTTTGATGTGGTAGAGAAAACGAATGAAGTGAACTGCAAAATAAGACAAACTGGAGAGACAGAGACAGAATCAAAACAGGTATATCACACAAATATATTAAAACCATGGAGGGAAGCTGAAGCTTCTTTTTTCAGCCTTGGAGCTGATATAGATAGTAATATTATGGTATAAGGAAATTCTGTCCCTGTTGTTCTATATAGTAACTCAAAGCATTATTTAAGGCCCAAGAGACAGAACTGGAATTGAGTTTTTAATTCTGAGAAACACAGAAGACCAGATTTACTACATCATAAGAAGGAAATTGCACATGGGTAGAACGTAAACCTAAAAAAAAGGTATACAATACCAGAGTCCCAAAGAACAGTAATAAGTGAAGATGTAGAAAATATTCTTAAACTATGGATTAGTAAGAGATCCGAAAATGAACGAAACCGTCCTTTTTTGCTGATCGCTTAATCATATAGTTCCATAAGATTTGTAATGATGTCTGAAAATGGAATGCCAAACCCAAATTTGGCACTTACACAATGCCCAGAGTGGATAAGCTCAAAGAAAGAATAGGCAAAACAATTTTTTTGACCCTCCTAGATTTAACCAAGGACAACTGGTATCATTCTCCACCCATGAATATTTTTGTTATACTGTTTTAATCTAGTGACTTCATGGAACTCCTACCACTTTCAAAAGCTCATGGGTAAAATCGTAAAACCTCACACCAGGTGATTAGTAGTATGTCTTGATGATGTAATTTATTCAGAAGACTGGAAATCGCATTTCTCAAAAGTTTACGCTGTGCTGGACTCTTTAAGATAGGCAGTACTTAAGTTAACACAGCCAGAAATAAGTTTTGCATGGCAGAAGCTAGAAACTTAGGATATTTGATTGGTACATGAGTAATTAGAACCCCCACCCCAAAAAAAATAGAACCTGTCAAAAACTGGCCTGTATCCAGTACCAAATGACAGGTAAAAGCATTCTTATGACTAGCAGGCTACTATACTGTGTGTCTACACATACATACACATGTCTATGCGAGCTTCTGCATATAGAGAACGCACCTCTCTGCCTCTGTGTGTGTGTGTGTGTGTGTGTAAACATTATTTAAATACTTACATAGCTTATATTTTGGATGTAAAATACTTCCTCTGACAACAATTCCATATCCTTTGTCAACACTGAAACATAAAGTGGGGGACTGTTTTGCATAAAAACTATTAAAAAAGTATATACTGATAATTAAATACAAAACAGTTTAACAGGCCATTTTCTAAGTACAATAATGTCCTCCAGGGTTGTACTAGTCCTGTGGTACAGAGGGATAAAGCCCTTATTATACCCAAGACAACCTGTGTTCGACTAGTGGCACGGATGCTGGAAGAGCACACAGGGGCAGATGAATGGAATGAGTGGCTGGCGCTGGCTCACCCTTTCTGGGGAGGACAGAGGATGCTTAGGACTGCTGCAATAGCAGCATTAAGTGCTGGGTGATCTCCTGGCTGTAAGTGGTACATCGATTGGTCATAAGGTTGGGGCATATGCAGAAGCACCAGTTCACTTCCCATAGGATGCAGTTGCAGAGCTCTGAAGGTTATCATGTGGTGAAAGGGGGTTACACCACACTCCTCAGCAGCAGTATCACGCAGCATCAACATTCTTAATCTCCTCACTGGCCCCAGATGTGGTTTGGGTTGAGCCTGGTAGAGGCTAAGGTGGATCTGCTAGACCTTGTGAACAAGAAGAGGAGTTGGTAACACCTAAGTGTCATCTGTGGAGAGCAGGAGCAAAAAATAACAATAATATCCCCCAGGTGAGTGTTACAAGGAAGTATTTGACCTTCAAGGGATAGGCCTCATCCCAAGTGGTGTGTTATTTCTCCACAGCACCCACATTGCCAGGCGTTATTGCTTGAATATAGCTCTTTGCAGTGTGGAAGCGATGGGAACACTGCTACTACATTTAGTGAACTTGGGTTGCCATTAGCCATAGCAGATAGTTTAATTATACATTTCCAGTATCTTGTAGAAAAAGAAATAATTTATTTGTAGAATGATTATGAGTATCATAGAATGCTGTATGCCAGAATGTGGTAAATATGTACTTCCATAAATTTAAAACTGACCTTAATGAACATGTTTTTCTAACAAGGAAGCGCTTACAGTGATAAGCGATATTTTACAGAAAGACCTTTTGTGTACCATGATATTGTCGATTTGAAGATACCTGTGTAGGTGAGAGGCAGAGTTCCCAGTTTCCAGATCAAGTTAACTAGGCCAAACACTTTGCTGCTATGGAAATATTTAAATCCTGTTCCTTTTCTGGTCTTAGGTCATGCAATATGCAGATTTTTACCATTTACAGAGCACAGAGCTGTTTCTCTCAGCTGCTAGTGCTTGGAACTGTAGTGTAAGCTATTCCCTTTTAGTTCCCTTCTTGCTAACATTCCTCTGCAAATGCATATTCTTGAAATTCATAATAAGATGTCATGCTTTACGTCTTTGCAAATGGCAATCATATATTGAAATCTTCCATTTATGTCTCTCTTCTTGTGTTTGCCGTATAGCTAAAAGTAGTGAGTATAGTATATAAGCTTATTAAAACCTTGCAGATACAGGTGTGATTCCCTTTCCTCTACCGACATTTTGTATGATTCAGAATGAGTCCTTGTAGAGCTTTATGTCCCCAAGTCACCCTGGAAAGCAAACATTTTTGCTTAGAAGGTGTAAAATGCAACATTAGAGACCTGCCACTGGAGGGAGCTAGTGGATTGTACATTTATACCAATGAGAAGTAATCTAGTTGATGGACAGAGGAAAGCACATCAGTCTATTTTTTTTTTCTCAATGATCAGTTGTAGCATAGCTAAAAACAATTAGAACACGGAGAAGTGAGGAACATGGACATCAGCAAATCTAAAGATATATGCTTACTCAAACTAAACAGATGCCTGGATTTTGTCACAGTTTTCATTTCAGATTGCATATGAATTTGTACAATAAGCCCTTTGCTTATTGGAGTTTTTGTACATCTTCAGCACGTTTTATTTTAAATAACACAAAACAGAAAAAAATAGGATCTGGTGCTATTACTCAGAGATTATAGTAGATAGTGCATCCATCATCTTTCTGGTTAGGTTTGTTACTCTTGCCAAGTAATTTATGGAAGTAGTGGTGTCTTAGAGAATCCCTTTTCTACTTCGTGGAATTAATTGCTACAAGATCCAAGCACCTCTTCCCTGTCATTGCAGGGTGTCACAAGTATTAGGTACATGAACTCCTTCCATTCTTGCCTCCATTTTAAATGCAACCTTCCTGAATCCATCAGCACTTTAATTACAAAAGTGTGCACCTATCTACAGCAGATTCTTATCATTTGCTCCTGCTATACTGTTATGACAGTGTTTATGTAGAGAGTAAATGGAGACTACCTCCTGTCATTCTGTTTGGTTATGAGAGGTAAGTGCCCTCCCATCTCCCTCCGTTGTAATGTTTTGAGAGTGCTTATGTGTAGGGTAGGACTACTTCCCACCTCCTCTTATAACTGCTGACATCTTGATGGTTATAATAGTGTTTTCCAATGCTGTGCTGATAATCACCTGTTTATGTGATGGTAACAGTACTGTAAACAACAACGGTATTACTTAAAATGTATTATAGTTGACTAACAAACTTATTATTCTTTACATAAAGAAATTGCCATTCCCTTTCTCCCCTACTTTACCTTAATTAACAATAAATATAAACGATACACACATAAATAGTAAGATGCCATCTCTATGGCCTAATCTACTTTGTAACTATATTCTCTCCTTCACTTCAGTTTGATGACTGTATTACTAATTTATGAGTGTGTTGATGTTGCATGGAACAGCTTAACTGGTATTGTAATCCTGTACTGCATAAATGTAATTGTGCCTGCTGACAATGAAGCTGATGACATAACCAAATACAAAATTATTCTGTGTGTAATTTAGCTGTTAATTTGTGCTGCTTCCTCCATGTCTTCTGTAAAACTGGCCTCAGCCCAGCTGGACATCCTGGTAAGCAAATCATGCGTACATTTATGTATATGTACAGATGAAGTGACTTAATAAATAAGTATAAGTAACCGGCACTTTTCTACATCAGTATTCTATAAGCACATGCTGTAAATGCTGCATTTGGCCTATAGACTCTAGTTCAGGACAGTTCAACGTTGCACAAGCATACTTGTTTGAGCTGTCTCATGCTCATGTTTTGCTGTTCATTCCTCCACAGAGTAAGTTTTATTGAGCTATTTATTAGTGGGTTTTGGGTTTGTATGAGCACAATGCACCTTCTTTGAAAAAAGAGTCAAACAGGCATTACATTGCACTTTTGCTTGTAAAATGAGAATGTACGTGTGTGCATTACATACATGTACATGTAATCTGTTACGTACAAGCTGTTGTGACCAGGTTTGAGTGATTGGTTTGAAATGTTGTTTTGTAAAAATCCATAGTTGTACCTGTAACTAGTGGGTTTTTTTCAGTCTAACTGGTCAGTATGGTATAGGTTCATACCTTCATAATTACATACTAAGCTAATGACCACCTGGGCCTTTATAAGCATAGCCATGCAATCCAACTCAACTGTGTCCCTATGTATCATGAGCATTTATTAGTAGGGGGTATGTTAGTAAGTTTCTAGAGGTTATGTAGGGGGTATGTTAGTGCATTCCTTTTGTCTCTGTTTATAAGAGACATGGGGGCTGGATCTGGGGTGAATTTCCAGTGTCCCATCCATTGGTAAAGGTTATCCTTAAATAGGGTTAGGGATGGACTGTGATTCACATGGATATGGAGCCTGTTTCAGAGCATGGGATTCTCTGAGACACATATCTGTCTCACCAATATGTTATTTATGTCACAACGAAAATTTAAATCCTTGGATCTAGTGGTTCTGATGTTTATTTTGCAGATGTGCAAAAGGTCCATCACAGCTGGATCCCAGGATGCCTTGTATGCCAAACATAGATCACCTCTCAATAACAGTCTGCTCTTACCTTTTTCCTGACACCAGCTTACTTGTACTTGGCACTTTGTGACAGTATATCAGCTGTGTCATGCTTACCAATAACCCATTATTGTTGTGCATGAATAACATAGTCTGGGAGAAATGCAAGTACTAATTCAATCTGGAGGTAATTCTCTCTCACTACAGTCCTCTTTTAGTAAGCAGCACATACACATTACACAGCACCTCACCACCACCACCCCAACATATGCTTACGTGGTTAAGAAATCTCTGTCTTAGCTTGCTAGGTAACACATGAAGAAAGTTTAGCATCTAAGTCATCATGCAACACCCATGTACCCATACCATCCACTCCTGCATCCAGTTCACATAACCCCTCCAGGAGTCACCACCAGGGTTGTGAACCTAAACCCTTAAGGTCTACAGAATGTGCATTCACTCACAGTAATGTTTTGATCATAGTGATCCATAGTTAGACACACAGACTCTGCCTTCACCATGTCAGAAAAGAATAGGGTGACAGTAAGCTGCCTTTTTTGGAGCTGGGATCCATGAAGTAATGATGGTCCTTAGGTGCTTCCCGCCTGGTAAATGTGAGTATGACCTTGTGGTAGCTTATGTGGAAGCAAATGATCACAGACGCTGTACCTAGAGAGACATGCAGAAAGACTTGCTAGAGCTTCCTATGTATTTTTCCAAAGCTGGGAAGACTCTTGAGTACTGTTATGGAGACCCCAAGAATGACACCACAATTCAAAGAAAAATAACTGGATTTAATCACTGCTGGCTGAGTAGTTGGTGGCATTCTAGGAGGATCGGGCATATGAAGGATCTTCCTGCTTTATTAGGGATAGCTTGGAATTTCCATCTCAACATAGCTTTCACATGTTGGATAAAGCTTTTGTTGCCCCAGTAATGCCTTTTCTAGGCACAGTTCCCATAGACATTCCAACATAATTTCTAATTCAGTTTATGTCAAGCTGGCCCCACTTTTCTCTGGGAGTCTAAACAAAGAGATTCAAAAATTCATGTCCCTTCTGACACTGTAGCACATCCATACCTGTAGAGTTACAAAAATGTGGTTTCATTTTATTGAGAACACCCCTTGGTACCTGGATTCAGTGACTATTATGCCTTTAGATCCACTGATAACTGTGGAGAGCTATCTCTATTTATCAATGAGTCTGTTATGAGATGGAAACTCCCTCATGATCCCTGCCTAGAAGTTCCTGAGGTCCAAATTACACTGAGTATATTTAATTACTGCATAATATCTTCTGTTCACCACAATAAGTACCTAAGTGCTTTAGATAAATGAATCTTCATCCCAGTGCTATTCTCCTAGATGACTTTTCTACCATAGCATAAACTGGCATGCCTACAACACCAATAATAAATATGACCAATGATTATTTCCTAGACTTTTTTAAACGAGAAACATCTTTATTACATTATCACTTATGACATTGACAATCATACATTTATATAAATGAAAACAAACCACACCAACACAATCCTAGTTGCAAGCATTTTATATCATAAACCATATTGACATAATCCTAGTTGTAAACATGACACATCACTTCTAATCTACCCAATCATTGTCAGTCAAACATTACATAGCTCATTCAAGTTCTGCCTTCTTTTAAACCTCATTCCTCCTCTGTATGCATTGCTCCCACAATTCCCATTTTTTCTATGTAATTTGCTCCTACCCTTTTCTAAAGATCCCAATACCAGTTCTTTTATTTCTCTATTATATTCACTACTTCTAGTACATTTGGTTTAGACTTTAATTTCCATTTTCTAGTAATTGCTTTTTCGGCAGCTACCATAATTAGAACCAGCAAGTCCTTATTATGTTTAAGCAATTCCAATTCTATATCATAGCTCAGAAAAATCATTTCCCTAGATACATCAATTTGCTCACCCAATTTACTCTGATAGAGTAGTCTGCAGGAAATCTTTAAAGTCTGCCAACTCATTACATTCCCAAAAAATATGTTCCACATTACCTCTGTCTTCCCCATCACACCCCCAACATTTTCTATCTACCTGGGAAAAATTTTCTGGACTCTACTTGGGGTATAAAAATACCTATATAAACATTTCCAAGCAAAATCCTAAATCTTCTAGATTTTGTTGCATATTTGGGAGACACACATATATTCCCCATTGTTTCTTTGTGAATTGCCTACCCAAGTTATCTTTCCAATCCTTTCTAACTGCTTCTGATTGATTCTTATAGTTATCATGCAATATTTTATACCATCTACTAGTTATTTCCTTTTTAACAGCAGCTTCTGTTCTAGATTCTACTAAAAAACTCTACCAATGCTGGTCTTTCATGTAGGACCCCCCTATTTCTTTCTCTTTGCTTATAATCTGATATCAATCCTTGATAGTGAAGGCAATTTCTAGCCTGCAGTCCAAATAAATTCTTGGCATCTTCCCACTCTGTTACCTTTCTCTCTCTAGTTATTTGCTCTCAATACCTTGATCCCTTTGACAGTTTTCTCTGATAAATTCCAGCCCCATCTTGCCTATTGTCTGTATCCCTAATTGCAGTCATCCCTATTGGCAAAATCTCCTTGCTCCATTCCTGTGTTGGCGTAGTTCCTAGAAACCTTTCTGCTACTTTATGAATATAATATTCTGTATTATTACTGTTGTTCTCCTTAAAGATCTGCATCCAAAATCCCAGTCTGTCCTTGTTTCTTGAGCTTCCGTCCGTTTCATTATCATTCCTCTCCACTGTGTATTATAGGTTTCTGCTTGTACTATGTGTAGGAGCCTTAACTATGTAGCTCTGAAATACCCCCTCAAATTGGGTAATCCCAATCTGTCTTGTTCTATTGGAAGAATCAACTCATCCCACTTGAGTCTTGCCATCTTCCCCTCCCAGATAAAATCCTTCAGCTCTTTATTTATCGCTATCCATGCCTTCTCCTGTCATCGATAAAACTATGCATGACCTGTGTATAAGACTAAAGGGACTAAAAACATTTTATTTGCTTGTATCTTAGTATCCATGGCCATACAACAGAACTTCCAATTTCTCAGTTTTTATATTATCTTTTGTTTAGTCTTTTCCCGCATATCATTAGCTGACACACCAGACTAATTTTTAATCCATGCTCCTAAGTACTTCATTTTATCATGTCCTCATAAATATTGATATTGCTGAACCAATTCATGTGTGTGTGTGTGTACATAATTTACAGCTGTTGCCATTGTTTTAGTTTCATTCATTTTGTATCCTGAAAAGATTTGAAACTGTCTCAAAATGTTCCACAACATTGTCCTTTTCTGGTTTCATCAAGTATAAAAAAATGTCATCTGCAAATACAGCCAGCTTTTCTTGACTACCATACCAATTATATCCTTGAATTTCTGAGTCCCTTATTTTCATTGCCAATGGTTCTAAATATAATGTATATAACAAAGGGGAAAGAGAACACCCCTGCCTGTTTTTTCTGCTCAAGCAGAAATTTTCAGAGAGGAACCCACCTAGTTTAATTTTCACCTCTGATCCCTCATATATCCTCCTAATCAACCTTATATCAGGAAATGCAAATGCTTCCATTGCTCTGCTCATAAAGTCCCAGCTTACTCTGTCAAATACTATCTCTGCAACAAGACCCACCAACAACAGTGGTGTTTTCTTACATTCTGCTTCCCTCTGGATCATCAGTGTTCTGTTAATGTTGACAAATGTTTACCTCCCATCCACAAAACCACATTGATCGATATCTATCAATTTTGGCATAACTTTTGCCATTCTTTTAGCCCTTATAGACATGGTTTAGTATTGAAATAGGTCTGTTGGAAGCTGGATCTGATAGCTGTTTACCCTCTTTAAGTATTACAGCTACCATGACTTTCTTGCAGGATGTTCGTACTTCTCCTCCTCTTAAAATACTGTTAAATAAAGCCTTCCAGATCTTTATCATTTTTTTCCCTCCTAGCTTTCAAACTTCCACATGAATACCATCTGTTCCTGGGGACTTTCCTGTAGGTTGGTTATACAACAGCATTTTTATCTCACCTCCTCCTATCCTTTTAGTAATTGAGTCTCATCTACCCTGGCATATTTAATTCTTCCGTAAACACAGCAGTGTTAGTAGCACAACATGTAGCATCCTTGCTTTTGGTGCAGAAGGGTGTGGGTTATGGGTTCTAATCCCACACCATGGAGATGGAGTGCTGATATTGAAGTGCCCTTTAAGGGCGGGGGGATTCTGCACTCCTGAGTGTGCTCTATTGTGGATGAGATCCCTAGTAACTATGAAGGGTTGGGAGGGTGGCCTAATGGATAAGGTGTTTGCCTTACAAACACAAGGTACAGGGTTAGAGTCTCAGAAGGGGTAACTGGCTAGGCTTAAAATGGCTCGCAGGGGCAGTTAGCTTAGTACTAACCTATGAACCTATGAACCTATTTCCATTTGTACCTTTTCTTGATTTCCATATTTCTCTGCTTTATACAGACTTTCATAGAATTTCCAAAATATTTTTGTTACCACTGCAGGATCTTTTGCTATCTTCCTTGTTATAGGCTAACTAAGCTTGGTGACAGCCCTTTCTACTTTCTGTTGCATGAGTCTTTGTGCTAAATGTTTTCATGCTCTAGTTATCAAAAAACAGCTGCTTAAAAGAACTCTTTCTAAACACGTGTATATTATCGAGGTAATCCCTTATTTTCTGTTTAACATTCCACAGTTGCTCTTCTTCTTGTTCTGTGACAGTCCCCGTATTTTGCAATAATTTAACATTTGTCAGTGCCTCTAAATAAATCTTGTTATTTCTTAACCATATCTTTTATTTCTACCCTAATTTTAAACTCCACTTTATTTTTATCCCACTCACTAGCTATATTTTCGGAAGAAATTTCTAACCTGTCTAATAGCTCCTGAATAATTTCCACTACCCATTCTGTAAATTCTTCTCTTTTCAACAGATAAATGGGAAAGTGCCAGTGTCTCATTTTTATTTCATTATCTTATGTTTTTATTTTAGTTATTATTGGCACATGATCTGAAATAGTTATTGGGTGCATATCAAGACCTTCAATTAAATGCACATGTTCCTGTGAAATGTAAATTCTGTCTAGCCTAGCCCAGTTTTTGAATCTTGGGGAAATAATATGTAAATTCACTCCGAACTCCTAGTACTATATTCACATCTTCCATTCCAAATATTTTCATACATTTCTTCAAAAATCTACCCTCCTTTGTTAAATTTCCCTTCTGGGCCCCCAGACACATCTTTTCTGCTGCAAATCAAATTCCAGTCCCCACCTATAAGTCAGATTCCTCGCTGAAAGCTGATTATTTCTCCCAGAATTTTCTTAAGCTCCATTATAGCAGTTTTAGGTGAAATGTAAATACATCCCAGTAAAATCCTCCTCCTCCCTTGCTAGTAGCCCCTTACTACTACAAATCTACTATTATCTTTTTTATCCTCTTCTATCACTACTGGAGCTCCTCTTGCAGTTAATGTAAGAACTCGTTTCCTTTGTCCCAGGTATTCCACTGAATAACCCTCCTGAAAACTTTTCTTTATCAAATTCACATGTTCATTTTTCTCAAAACATGTCTCCTGTAGCATAGATATTTGCAGTCTACATTTTTTAATATAGTTTACTACTCTTTCTTTTTTGTATTTATCTGTGAGACCACTGACATTTAAAGACATAGACAATCTGCGGTGGTGCAGCGGTAGCGTTGTTGCCTCACAGCAAGAGGTTCTCCAGTTCGATTCTCGGCTGGAGTGCAGGGAGTGCCTTCTGTGTGGAGTCTTCATGTCCTCCCCACAGTTGGGTGGGCGTTCGAAAGACATGTGTAAATGGGCGCGCCTTCGTTGAAGGTTGAATGTCGAGCTGGCACCTCGGCGTTCGTGAAAATCTACTGCCAATCATTAGCGGACCGGAGTTCCGCTGTGGCGACCCCTAACCGGAAAAAGCCGAAAGACAACAACAACAACAACAGAAAGCATCATTCTGTTAAAAAGTGATTGTTCCCACCTTATTGCTTTGTAATCACACATTTGTCAATTTCCAAGCAACTAGTTTTATTCTTGTTCATTTCCATCTCCCAAGTCCTGTCTCTGCTTCATTTCCAATGTACTCTCAATTCTTCTAGTCAACCCTTGTGCTTTTTTCCTTCTGTCAAGCATTTTCCATTGAAACATTGAAAAGGTTTCACTGGCACAGTCTCTCTCTGTGGTCTTTATTACCAGTGGAGCAAGAAGAGGAATCTCCTTCTGTTTCACAGCTCATTTTCTGTTGAACAAACTTTTGTATTTCCTCCTTAGCATGTAGTGCATCAAAAATGATTTTGCCCCTCCAGAAAAGAATATTCTGAAGATATCTGGGTATAGCAGTTTGAATTTCATGCCTGCTTCTCGACATTCCCTGTATAATGGAATACATTTACTTCTCTACTGCCTGGTGTACAGTGAGTAATCATTCTCCACAAACACTCTGCTGTCTCCCACTTTTAATACTTTGCCCTTCTGCCACAGTTTTGTCAGAATCAACTCCTTCACTGGTAGGATTGCATATTTACTGTTAAAGGTCTAGGTTGCTTTCTCATAGCCAGGTTTGGGGCATAAACACAATGTACCCTTTCAATTAACAACTCCTGCAGTGGAATACCAGTCCAGTTGCTTGCTTATGCTTTCATAAAATTAATAGAGTCTGTTCCTTCCAGCTTCTCTGGCACAACAGAAAATCTCAGGTTTTCCCTATATGCTCTGTCCTCTAATTCTATTATTTTTTTTTTTGTATTTTTAATTCTATTTTTTTTTTAAACATCTCTTCTTCAGTCTTATATTCAGCCAGCCTGATCTTCATTTAGACCTCTGCTTTTTGCAGTTTTATCACCTCATCTGAATACTGTTTAAAGCTTCTTTCATTTTTTCCAGCCTTTTGTTATTTGAGTTGATATATTCCATCAGTGTTTTGTTTATTCTAATCAAGTCTGTGTGCAGTTGTCTTTTACTTTCCTCTCGGTTACTGGAAGTCATGTCTGGAGACTGCACTGCTTTTTGCTGAACAGCTGTAGTACTCTTCCCAGTCAGTATTTTTCCTCACCTTTTGTAGCTGATTTTCTTTCAGGTCCTCTGTATTTTTTTTTTCTGGCATCCAGGCAGTGTACTTCCTAGCCAGTTACTGAAAGTTACCCAGAAATACAACTCCACTGGCTTTCTCTGCTGAGTTTCCGTTTTCACCCTAGGATAGCTAGAATTAAGCTGTTACTCAATGTGCAGCCGTGTTGGAAGTCCAGTCATCTGCACTGTTAGTCAGCCAGAGCTCTTTGGTATTGACTTTCACTTCAAAGGAGTAAACTCCAAATAGGAGAGGTCCCAGCACTGAACCCTGCGGGACTCCACTGGAGACTGGTCTCTTTGTGGAGGTAGCTTCCCTTATTTTGATAACCTACATCCTATCTGTGATCCATTTGGCAATACAGCAGGTGATGAATCACATATAGGATGTAGGTGTGATCCATTTGACAATCCAGCAGGTGATGGAGGGGTTTATTCACAGTTTATTAAGCTTTTCTACTATGCTTGAGTGGGTGATTGTGTCAAAAGCTTTGGCCAGGTTGAGATATGTGGTGTGTACACTTTTAAATTCATTATAGGTTCATAGGTGTGTACTAGGCTAATGGCCCTGGAGCCTTTACAAGCCTATCCCATAGGATTACCCCAGCATTGTGCCACCCGACCTATGTGCCCAGTGCCTCTGTCGAGTAGAGCCACTGGAGTGATCCCTGGGGTGAATTTTCTATTTCCCATCGACTTATCAAGATTTCTCTTGAAGAAGGCCAGTGAGGTGCTCTGTATGACATGTATGGGAAGTCTGTTCCATAGCATAGGCAGTCTCCGGATTATGAACCTGTCCCTCCAGCATGTTCTGTTGTTTGTAGTAATGAGGTAGAGGTCTCTGGAGCGTGTGGTGTGGAGGCATTGGGATTTCTTTAGATGTAGCATTTCTAACAGAGCTGGGTCAGACATGGCTTTGTAAGTCAAGCAGAGATCACCTTTACTGGAAATGCTCACCCAGATTCTACTGCAGTTTGCTGTGAGGGAAAGGTTAGTTTGCTTTTTATTTGTTGTGCTTTGTATTACTTTATTGCTTTTTTCTATTTTGTTTACTGTGATTTGTTTTCTTTACACTGTGTTTTACCTGTATTTTGCATTTAACTGCATACTAAAACTTGAAAAGAGACCACAGCTCTGTCTCTTGTGAGTCAGACAGAAATTTTCCCACCCGGTTACTGCTGTGTTCTTAAACACCACTGTCTTTCTAGTTGCCTGCCCCTTATGTTAATTTGACCATATATCTCATTTCCTCTCTGGTTTTACTGGCTGGTGTGAGTAAGCACAAAATTATCATTTTGTGAAATCTCTCTCCTTCAACTATTTAAATTTATTGGCCATCCTACTGTATTCCATAGTACCACAATACAAAAGTGGCCACCCCTTTCAATCCATCTTGCTGTTTTAAAAATAGTGACTCTCCACTAAAACTTAACTTTTGTATAGGTAAAACTTAAGTTACCTACTTTCACATCTAACTCCTCTAGTTCACACTGCAGTATTTAGGATAAACCATTTTTTTCATCTTACCTTTAAGCATCTATTGCAAGATCACCATTTATTGTAGAGCCTACATTCTGCCTCTCAGTAGTCATCTTGGGATTAGTGCTTCTGTTTTCTCCTGCTGAGAGGAGTGCAGTTACATTATTTCCTGGAGACTGGTGATCACCAGAAAGCTTAATAAGTGCTTTATAGGTGACAGCTTAGAATCTGAGTTTATATTTTGATCTTGGCGAGAGTAGGAGCAGAGTGCATTGATTCCTGACTCTTTCTGGTTGGAGAGTGAGTGTCTGTGCTTAACATACCTGATTGGTCTGGTTGCTATTCGAGGCATCTACCAGAAAAAGGCTACAAGCCTGCAGACCCTTGCATCATCTGGGACAAGACTGTGGATCACCAAACAGGCCATGGCCTGCTTCTCTTCTTGGGATTGGTGCTAAAACTAGCTAGTTTTAGCTAGAACTAGCCAGTTTTTTAGTTTCAGTACTCAAAACTCTTTCCTTGTGCTCAGCACTTGCTCAGAACTCATTGTAAGCACTAAATAAACTACAAATTACTACAGTACTCGACTTTCCTCACTTGTCAAGAGGAAAACAGTTCTTAGTACTTAAATTAATAAGCACCTATCCAGACATCTCCATAGGTCTGCTTCTGGAGTGTTCTCCTGTCCACCTGATGAATCTGGGGATCTTGGGGCAATGTATCAATTGCCTCATGTACACTGACAACCCTCTCCTCCTACCACCCAACACTACAACCTGTGAGAGATGCACTTATATAGCCAAACTGGAAGCCAAGCTCTCTCCAGACAAGACTGGACTAGACAGTCAATAGGAGAAGGTTAACACCTGCACCACACCACACTCAACACATAGTCCTTCAAAATCCACACTACCAAAACCCACACATAGAAACACAAAGCACACACCCACATTCACAGAGGATCTCAATAAAAATCTGCCCAAGCAGAGACCTCCCAAGCTGAAACGCAGACAGCCACCATCCCCCAACACTACCCAAATGACACATAGCCCACAGAATCAGTCTGCCACTCAACCTCAGCCCATAAGGCAAAGCAACGTACACAACACACTAGTCATAGTTGACTCTATAGTCAGACACACTGACAGGCAGCTGACAGTAACTTTCTCCTTGTTTAGCCTGGTGAGTGGGACATCAATTTAGCATATACCACCTTACATTCAAATAATCAACATGGACTTTTATCTCTGCATGTTTACTTAGGCTTTTCACCTGTTTAAAAACTTTCAAACACCCCTTAGAAGGGCACCTTAAAGTGCTTCCCATATTCTTAACCTGCAGTGGTTCAGGAGAGGTAAAAGATCTATTTAATGTATGCCACACTAACATTTCAAGAGTAGAGATAGCAGCATCTTCAATAATCCCCATCTGAATTTGACATATTATATGCAAAGTTTCTGAAAAGCTCGTTTTAATGTCATTTTAAGAACATCTTTCTGTTCCTTCAAGTGAATCAGTATTGTTAATTTTTTAATATTAATAGATAAATATGAAGAAAACTGATACTGTGTCCTTTTATGCTTTTTCAGTTCCATTCTTGATGAAATGGCTGCATAATGCATACTGAGGTTAATTGTATTTGTTTGCTTTAAATTATCAGTTTATAGATGCTACAGAACCCATTAAAACCATTAAAGCTTGTTGCATACATTTCACTGTCACAGTTTCTGATTTTTTGCAGAATAACTTTTTGCTGTCTCTATGTCTTATCATGTATGTGTATTATGTACACAAAGGTGTTACTTAAAAAAATATGCATTATGCCTTCTTAAATGGTATTACAGTTCTTGACCAAAAAGCTCTACTGGGAATGATATTCAGGGACTCGCTGCTTTTTCTCCCTGAAATCTTTATCAGTATAGCTCATAACATATGGAATTGTATTCTAGAGTTTATAAAGGAAACATGTAAAAAAGTATTTTTTTCTTGCTCAGTGTGGAACTATTTTACAGTTCTGTTGCTTATTCAATGCAGCAGCTCTACCAACCTCATGATCATAGTCGCTATAGAGCTCCAAGTTAATAATGGTGATGATGATGATAATAATAATTATCATTAATAATAATAATAATAATAATAATAATAATAATAATAGGAAATAGAGAGCCCATCCTTTCCAGGTGTAAGTATTAAGAGTTTTGCTGCCAGTTCTTTAGTAATAGTATCCATCAAAACAAAGTGTGCCAGACTTTGGATGTCTGGTATGTCACTCTATTAGGCAGGTCAGTCTGTCCACCTCTTTAAGCTTTTAATGAAATTGCAGTAGCAATTTGTTGGAGAGCTGCTATAAGAACATATAAAACCATATACAGAGCCCAATTCAGTGTGTTGAATGTTAAAAAAAGGGAAAGATTCAGTAAAAAAAAGGTTCCCAGGACTACCAAGTCTTCTAACACTGCTTAAGGACACTCATGAGGCAATTACTGAAATGAGAAAGGGAGAGAATGCAAGTAAAGGAAAAGAGAATCTGACAGTCTTATTGACTGCAGTATGGCTAGAAATGAAAGAATTAACGCAGACCCTATAAGATCATATGATGGAGCATTAGAAATGTTTGGAGGAAATGAACAGCACTCTCAATGAGCATCTTCCATTATGGCAAATGATGATGGATGAGAATGCTGAGTTAAAAGTCAGGGTAGAAGCTACAGAAGACCATCTGGTGTATATTGAAGCCAAGTGGACCAATATGGAAGATTGTGCCATGCAATCAAATAAATAAATAAACAAATAAAATAAGGATGGTGGTGGGGTGTCCCTAAATTGACTGAAAACTATGTGTGCTTCATTAGAGAGATTCTGACATTGTGGGCTGAACTTCGGTTAACAGAGACAGAAATTGAAAGAGCCCACTACACTCCGTGGCAGACAGTGGTAGGAGTTGACAGTAAGTCAAGGCTGCTAATAATCTGCTTTCAAACATATGTAATAAGGGAGAACATTTTAGCAGAAATGTAAAAGTGAAGTGAAGTTCTGATGGTGGAAGACACCAGAGTTTATGTATGACTTTTCTGTAGAAACAAGAAAGGAGGAGAGAAACTGTTTGCCAACAGTTTGCCTTAGCAATGGGCTTTGAAGTGGAGAATGCTCAATCCAATGCAACTGAGGATTTTCTTCCCTGGTGCCCTAAGAATATTTGGAAACTCCACAGAGTTTATTGCAAGTCTACAAGATCCCTCTAATCTACTTTGTGGAGGTGGCAAAAATGGAAGTGTGGAGAGAGAAATGTGGAGCAGCAAAAAGATCTACAGACCATAATACCTAGCAAGAGTGGAAGGCATGAACCTTTTCCCTTTATTTAAATGAACGCAGGCATTGAAGGAAGTGAGAGCAAGGCATACAGGGTCAATAGCTGCTGAATAAAATACGTGAAAAATGCCTGGAACAGTCTTCTGTGAAGTGGAAAGCAAAAGTGTCAATAAGATTTTGTTTTTATTGAATGTTTGACATGTTTTCTTCTTCCTTTTTAATAGATGTTTTTCTTGTATGATGTTTAGATCAATAAGAATTATGTGAAGTACCTTGGGGAAAAAGCATTTAACTGCATTTCTTAACCTGTGAACTTACTACCTTCTTGTAATCAACTAGGTAGCAGAAGTGGAATAAAACCTTTGTGGAGTAACTGGCTGAAGTGAAAAGGGTGTATGTTTACCATGGTATGCTATTCTACTGACTATGAGCAGCAGAAATTACAAAAAAAAAAACTTCTGAGTTAACTGGAAAAGTGTGGGTGAGATTCAACACTATATGTTTCATTTTCAGCTACAGAGACATTGCTGATAAATGTTGGGCCAACCATAACTTTTCTGGTTATGGTTGGCCTAACATTCATCAGCAATGTCTGTGATTAAATGAGACTATTCATATTGGTAAGAAATGGACATGATGGCAATTTATCTTTGTGAAGTAAAGTAGACATAAATGTGCTGAATGAACATTAAATAGCTGTGTTAAAACATAATGGTTTGTTTTAATGTAAACTACAAATGCAAGTTATGATTTCTAACTTTTCTAGATATTAATGTCCAGTTCTTTACTTTGCCAAGAGTTGTGGCCTGTACATGTGATTACACTGTTTTGTTAATTAAATGGATGGAGGTGACATGGGGGATGATGTGTTGTTAACTTTTGTCTTTTACCTTTTTTTGGTAATCAATATGTGCATATATTATAGAAAATGACTTATTGTCCTCAGAAAGGAAGAAAGTAAGGTTAAAAGAGGAGTGAAGTATAAATTAGGATTGATATATGAGGATATGTAAGGGAAAAGGGGACCATTAGTTAATCAATAGACTGATAATAATAATGAAGTAAGGTTGGGATAATAAGCTGCCACAAGTCAAACAAAAGTATTTTCAGATTGGATTGGGGGTTGGCTCATTCATGCTTTGTGCAGCAGACATGGTTATGGTTGGGTGGGGCTGTATGAAGAGCAGCAATAGAGAATGTATATCTTCATCCACTGGAAGAGAGAGGAGTGTGATTTTGTATAGTTGGAGGGTATTTTAAAATTTGGGGAAGAAAAACAGATTTTTTTTTTAATTTCAGATCATCAGTTAATGAGACAGGTTTAAGATGTTGGATGCTGATAAACACAATCATGTTATAAGGGGAGACCCCGCACAGTGCTGATAAACACAATCATGTTATAAGGAGAGACCCTGCACAGTGCTAATAAACACAATCATGTTATAAGGGGAGACCCCGCACAGTGCTGATAAGCACAATCATGTTATAAGGGGAGACCCCGCACAGATGAAGACACTGGGACAAATGGTCAATTATGTGAAGAGGGAAGAAGAGATAGAGTAGCACGTTAACTTCTAAACACTACAGTGGGAGTTAAAGGTTATAATAGGTGAGCACATTGTACAAATATTATGGGTGGGATCTGAGAGCATTAACAGACTGACCCATCCAGTTAAGAGGGATACAGCTCTACTGTAGGTAAAGAGATTGGGGGTAGATGCACTGATCTTAGTGGAAGACAATTAGGGAAGACAGAGCATCAAATGCAGAATAGAGGAGAGGGTCATATAGTGCTGGCTAATGCCAAAAGGGAAGGAAATAGAAAAAAGGAGTGGTTTGTTTTATTAGCTAAAAGGTGTATTGTACTGAAGGTACAAGAGAAGTTAGCAGATGAGAAGGGGGGCCTTTCAAGACTGATAGGATGGTTTCAGGGAAAGAAGTTGCGGTAGTTTATATCCCTCTTAAGGCCACTGTTTCAGTGATTAGGGTCATTGTGGTTAAAATTATTTAATTCCTTGAGGTTATCTGTTTGATTCTAGTGGACTGAAGCATTACTACAAAAAGGTGCAATTCGAAAATGGGACTAAGATTAAGAAATATACCTAAGGAAGAAAGTGACTTCTCTGTCTTTTTTCTCCCTATTTATTGTCCCTGCTATGAATAACCAACAATACAACATTTAAATATTTTAAACTGATGTTTCTCTCCACTAGAAGAATACCTTACTGTATTGTGGTGGTTTCACTTTAAAAAAATTCTTGTTCTGCTTGAAAAAGCTTGCTGCCATCTCCAATTCAGTGATGTCATCAAGACTACTGAATACAGGCAGTTTTCTGGCCATTTCCTCTCTCTAAACTGACATCATCACTACTGTCCTAAAAACTCACCCATGCTGTGATGTCACAGCTCCTTGGTCCTTCCCCTACCAACACAGAAAGTAAAGGCTAGAACAAGGAAACAGTACACAAGTCAAGTCTCCTGCTGTGAGCTGTCAATCATAGCAGGAAACAGCTCAAATTACCCTTAGCACTTTGACAGCTAGGGAAGTTAGGTGTGAAGGGGGATGGCAGATGACTCAAAGTAGTTCAATTCAGGCTTCACAAAAGACTGCAGTTTAGCCATTGTAAAAATAAGCAGCATTAAAAAGCACTTTGAAAGTCTGTTCTGTGGCCTTTGTACTGTTTGTGTTTTAAGTAGTCATTGAACGGCATGGAGTGTTACTTAAAACTAACTGAATAAAAGACAGCAGTGTATGCATGTAAAATCAATACAGTGACAGGAGCTTTAGGAAGAAAGAAGCCTGCATGATGTAATATTTTGCAGACAAGCACTGCATTAGGGGATACATAGAGGCAGACTAAACAATCAGAATTACTTCAAGATGCCAGACCATACGTGGTCAGACTCAGAAATTACATATACACTATTTAAAAACCTGTAAATAGTCCCAGAGTGGTGTTCAAATGTAGGAAACACCAAACCATGATGAAATAAGTATATTTTTTGAGTCTGTGGGTACAGTTCTCCTTTAAATGAATTAGCTTCCTTAAGTGCTACCACTTGTAATAGTGTATTATTCATATTCTTATAGTCATATGGTTGTATTTTTTAATAACTTACTTGGGTACTTGAACATGTGAAAAATGTGCACATATTTTTTTCTGTGCATTTTACCTCCAGTGCTTCAAAAATGTATTCAAACTTTTATACTCTGACCTGTGTTTAAATTCAAAATGTGTTAATTGCCAACATTTTTGCAACAATTGCAACACTGTTACTTTTGCATTTCCAGGTTTCAGTAAAACAAAATGTTTCATTTTAGTAATGCAGCAACTAAATATTTTTAATTTCCTGTTCAACAACATGCTGAGTCTTTGTAACACATTTTTCTTCATTTCACACACCTCTGCAAACGTATTTTTTCTGCCACTATTATACAAAAATAATTAAGTGCAAGACCCATCTTTCCCTTGCACTTATATCCACACCTAGTACATAAGGTTTGGATTTCAACTATACCATACCTCCTGTGTACATTATGACTAGTTTTCATCATGTTTTCTGTTACTTTGCATTCTCACTATACTTCTCATTTTTATCTTTTTATTTGACTTATATATTATCTTGCACAATTCCATTTCTTTGTTAATCATTTTACCCTTTTACTTAAAAATTTAATTGACTGCATTCATCCACACCTTACAGTAACATCAAGTCTGCCTAAATTAAAAGCATGCACCTTCTTTGATAATTCCTTATTCCATTTATTATTAAAGAATCATGTGGATCCCCACATTTAGTCCCTGTGCCAATTCCTCAGCTCATACAAATCATTCATCTTAGTATTTTCAGTTTTAGGTTCAATTCCTCAGCGCAGTAACATAGGTATCTAAGCATCTATAGGCTCTGTAAGAGTAACATCAACATCTAAGGATCTGTAGACTCTGTAGGACATTGTGCCCTCTAAAGAACAAAAGTGAAGAAATGGCCTAGTCTTTCTAAACTCAAGATAATTACTAAACTTCTTTCATTTGCTGCTGCTTTGCTGCTGTCATCTCAAAAATGTAAAAACATTACATACCTGCATATTTTCTTCTCCACCAACATGAAGAAATGTGGTACACCATACCTTTTCAAATTTCTTAGCTATTCTACTCAAAATGAGGAATCCAAATTTCTGAATGCAGAGTTTTATGTTTTCTGATAAATTGTCTTGCAGTCAGGGAATTTCTGGTATTTGAAACTCTGCAGTTTTCTAACTACAATTTACACCTGTCTATTTCTAAATACATAAACTCCCTAGAACAATTGCATGGCTTCAGTTCTGATGCGGTGTCCATTTGGATGCTTAATAAATAACACACTCTGGATGTATTACCAGTTTCCATGAGGTCTTTACTCTGACTTCTTAAAAGAAATGTACCACATTACATGCACATCCTGTAGCTAGCTATTAGAAGATTTAAAGGTGTATAACTGGCACCAGAACTCTCATTCTGTGACCCCTTCCTACTTGGGAAACAAAGTGCATCCATTTAAACTGCTTTTAATACTTTGATTAGTTTTCCAAACCTCTGTCGAAACTCTGTAAAGTGGCATGCACACAAAGCTAGGGCTTTACTGTCAGTCCCCCCAAACCTCCACCTTTACCACAACATACTACTAGATAAGGTCCCTGCAATTTATTTGTGGCTGGATCTTGAGATACCATTTTAATTATTTAGCCTTCCTAAAGTTGCTATTAGCCCCCGGCATTAATTACTTGTGCATTTTATTAACTGCCACTCCTAACCGGAGGACCTTCTACTAAATGTTTTTAAGTTAAATAACGACAGGATTCAGAGTTTAATTTAAATGCACTCCCCTCCTAGAAATGGACATTAACCCATACAAAGTAATATACGTGATCTCTTTTTTATAAAAGGAAAAAAATATTAACTAGGTTTTTCTTATTTTTCAGTACTTACCACTACTGGATGTGAGTAAATTCTAGTATCACTGATTGGTTCTTGTAGACAGTGACTTCTTGCTGATCAGGTTTCATGCATTATTAATTAAATAGTTGGTATTGCCATGAGCCTCTCAATCCCATACATAGTTTAATGTGGTATAGCCCTTCCCCCTCCAATCAGTGTCCCATCAGAGATAATAAGTCCCTTTTTTACCTTGTGGTGCCATTTTAAAACTTTCAGAGGAAGCTGTTTTTTCCTCCTTTTAGTCCACTGTGTGGTGTGCTTGCCACGTAAGTTGTAAACTTATGTAGTCTATTTTTTCCATTACATTTGGTCCTGGGCTGTTAATGCACTGTTATTACAATCTCTGCATGACTTTGTGGCAGTAACTTAACATGAAAAAGACGAATGAGAGTTGCTAGCTAATCCCTGTTTACTGTAGATAAAATAGAGTTATGTGACCATAATGTACTGCATGCATTTTATTCCAATACTGTGTTATAGCTTAATGAGTACTGGATAAAGTGAACTCTTACCTGAACCTCTGCTCAGACTGCTGTAGACTTTCGTATAGCTGAATAAAACTTGAGCTTTTCGACAATCAGTACTGCTTTAGGTAAAGCTAAATTAAGTAAATGCCTGATATGTTATAACTTTACAAACTGCTGAATATCAGTTCCTGCACTGTTTATTTACAGCAAAAGCATTTTACTTTATCTGAAACCACAAGGCATTGAATTTTGTGAAGTGTAGCAACGTGTCCTATGTCTGTATTTCATATGTAATGTTACAACATGAGAAATTTGAATCTGTGAAGTTTACCTTATGATTGCATGTCATAAATGTTAAAAACATATTTTCTTCTTAGAATACTTTGCTATCCTAAAGCTTGTCCTGTTCTCTCCTTCCTTTTACAGTCTTAAGGTTCTTTCATTGATACCGAGAGTGACCATACGTCCCAGCTTCATTTGCTCAAAAAAAAACAAACAAACAAAAAAAAAAATGAAGCCTTGTACCAGAGCTGTCATTCTGTGACCTTTTCCAAATTGGAAAACATAGTATGTCCATTTGAACTGCTTTTAATACTTTGATTGGTTTTCCAGACCTCTGTCAAAAGTCTGTAAAGAGTTGTGCACACCAAGCTAGGGCTTTACTATCACTCCTTTCCCCACCTCCACCTTTACTACAATGTACTAACAGATAAGGTTCCTGCAATTTATTTGTGACTGGATCCTGAGATACCATTTTAATTGTTTAGCCATCCTAAAGTTACTGTTAACCCCCAGACAATTAATTGTGCTTTTTCTTAACTGCCACTGCCTAACTAGAAGACCATCTACTAAATGTATTCAAGTTAAGTAATGGCAGGATTTGGAGCTTAATTTAAATGCACTCCCCCCTAGAAGCAGCCATTTACCCTTACAAAGTAATATACATGGTCTCTTTTTTTTAGAAAAAGAAGAAAATGTTAACTAGGTTTTCCTTATTTTTCAATACTGACCACTACTGGATGTGAGTAAATTCTAGCATCAGTGATATGTTCCTGCAGATGGTGACTTCTTGCTGACCAGGTTTCAACCTGCTCTGCTCCCCCACCCTACCACCATTTCTCATCCACCCAACTATACCTAACTTTATTTTAACTGCACCATGCTGACCACAACCAACTACCCAATCATGACCTCTAACCCCCTCAACACAATTAATTACCCACTAATTAACCTTTCCCAATATATTCTCCAGTCACTCCCCTCCCTCACAAATCATTTTTGTCTAAATCAATATATCCTTCTCAAACCACATAACTTGCCCTCTACATTGCACAATGTCAACATAACAATGTTACTCTTTCACAAGTCTATCCTCAGCTTACTCATTGTAGCCCTACATCTCAATGCTTTTCACAATCACAATATTACAAACATATACTCTCCCACATACCCCTTCCCCACCCCACTACATATTTCTTTTACTAACATCTCTATTGCACCACAACTCTTTAATAGCTATAAGATAGAACTGTTTAATTATAGATACATACAGTTGCATACCTCACAATATGCAGTCCAGAAATATACTAGACTATCACCTAAATTCTCACACACATTTCTACACATAAAACCACAGCTTAAATTAAGTGGTGAGATCCACCTGAACTCAGGCCCAAAACATGCAGAAGTTCCTAACCCTATGCAACAAATACCTAATACTTCAAACCCCACTAATTCCCAGCCCATCACTAACATACCAAGTGATGTCTCTGACATTCTACTAATTGATATGAATGTTAGGAGCCTCTTAAATAAAATGCATGAATTTCATGCTCCCCTCTCTCTCTAACCCCCCCCCATAGCTATATTAACAGAAAGTTGGCTTAAACCCCATATAAATGACGACTAAATCATACCCCCAGTCCACAACATCCATAGACTAGATAGAATACACATGCATGGTGGGGCCTAACTATAATATATAAAGACACTCTAATACTTGAACACCTACATCTAACCTCCTAGACCTCAATAACACATACTAGCTTCCCATATCAAAATCACCCCAAAAAAATACATTGTCACAATATCAGTCTACATCCCTCCTGGCAACAACCCATCCTTAATTGAGAATCTCCTTTCTTGATCATCATCTACATTTAGCCATGAGTGAATAATAATGCGGCATTTCAATACTGACTGGCATACTTGTTCTTCTGATAACCCCTCTGACATCATAAACTTACATGGATTCACCCAAATGATACACTCCCCAACTAGGATAAATAAGCACAGTAACATGCAGTCAATTCTAGACTGGACCTATCCAATTAACCCTCTCTAGTTTATCACTCTGGGTGTCTCCAAAGCAGTCTAACTGGCCAATTACCCACCTATCTACTTAGGCATTGCCACTGCCCCCCTAAAAAGGTATTATACAAACAAGTGCACAACTAAAGAAATTTTCATCAAATGCTTTTAAATCACTTCTGTTGCACTGCAAATGGTCACCACTAAAATCTCCAGCTAGATGCTGCAGTTCAATATTTAAAAAATTCCTCGATATACTAAATAATCTAGTTCCATTTATAAAGATCCAAGTTAAATCTAAATACACTCCATGGCTAACTACAGAAACCAAACAGCTACTCAAACAGAGAGACAGAGCCTGGTCCAAGTATCAGAGCAACAAAAGCCAGTCCTCCTTTGTCAGCTATCGGCAATTGAAACAAATCCAAATCACTGATCAAGAATGGCAAAAAAGACTTTTTATACTAGAATCCAACATAAACACCAAAATAATCCCTCAAAATTTTGGGGTGCTATTAAACTCCTACAACTTCTGCAAACAGGTCATTCCTCAACTCCAACTCCCCCACAAATACTAAAGATAGTATACTTACTCAGTTTAACTCCTTCTTTGCCATCTCCATACTTTCTCTAGTACACAATAACAGCAATGCACCACTATTCATTCCATCAAGAACAGCAGCTGACACCACTTCCTTCTCTCTAAAACCTATCCAAACAAGTGCAATAAAAATTTACTAATCAAACTGAAGGTCACAACCCTAACTGTTGATCAGCTATCAAATGAATATCTCAAGTTAGCTGCCGATGTCCTCTCTTACCCTGTCTCTCTGTTGATCAATCACAGAGCAATATGTTCCCAAGCCCTTGAAAATTTCCTATGTAATCTTGATACACAAAGGTGGCTCCTCAACAGAACTCTCCAGCTTTAGACCAATAGCCATTCTACCACCCCTATCTAAAATCCTGGAAAAATGTATTCACTCACAACTTTTGGACCATCTATTGTCTAACAACTTGTTAACCATTTCCCAAAATGGCTTCTGACCCAAGCACAACACCACAACTGCCCTCATAAGTTTCACTAATACAGTAAACCTACTCAAAAATACTGGACAACTTGCTTCCTCCACATTTCTAGATATGTCCAAGGCATTCAACACTGTATCCCACCAAAGGCTCGTCAATGAGCTCTCAGCCTTAACCTGTCACAAACTGCCCTGTCTTGGTTTCTCAACTATCTTTCTGACTACCATCAAGCTGCAAAATGGCAAAATGACCTCTCCTCCTTGTTACCCATTACAGTAGGTGTATCACAAGGCTCATTTCTTGGCCCACTCCTTTTTACTATCTTGACCAACAAACTTTACACTCCTACTCACCTCACCACTACCATCCAATACATACTCTCATCTGTGCTTCACCCTGCCTTCCAAAACTCTAAGAAACTACCCAAACATCCTTCTCAGCCACAGAATCCTACCTGTCCAACTATCAACTTATTCTAAATCCAAACAAAACCAAATTAATGCTCTTTTCCAAAAACAAGTCCACTGACCACAATCCCCCCTTCAGCATCTTTTCATCCAACAGCACCATAATCCAACCAGTCCCACACACCAAAGTACTTGGTGTCACCATTGACACCAACTTGAGATTTAAAAACCGTGTATCATTTAGTATTAAAAAGGGCCACATAAAACTAGGTTCTCTTTGTAGAGTCAAATCATACCTTACCAACATCACCAGGCAATCAATTGCTAGGACCCACCTTTTGTCTACCCTATTGTACACCTCTCCTATTTTCACAAATCTTAAAAGACGTGACCTAAATAAACCAGAGGCCTGTTACCACAAAATTGACAAATTCGCCACAAACCTACCACACAGATCCCATCGCTGTGATGCTCTCCTTCAACTAAAATCACTAGAACTACACAACCTCCTATCCCTCTACTAACTTACAATTACCCATACCACCATCTACCAACCTGATAACTGCTCAGCTCTCCAAAACCTTGTGCAAACCTACTCTAATAACAAAACCCTAAGATCTTCCGAAAAATTCCTGCTAAAATTTACTAAATTCAGTAACAGTTTTGGAGGTTCTCTTTATTCTAACCATGTCTCTATGGCATGGAATTCCATCCCGCAAAACATTCTTAACACTAGCAACCCACCCATGTTCAAACACTTACTGAAGATGTACTTAAATGATAATTGGCTCTGCTCCTGCTCGTTCCTAGGCTGATTGCAGCATCGCTCATTCCTAGGCTGATTACAACATCGCTCATTCCTAGGCTGATTGCAGCATCGCTCATTCCTAGGCTGATTGCAGCATCACTCATTCCTAGGCTGATTACAGCATCGCTCATTCCTAGGCTGATTGCAGCATCGCTCATTCCTAGGCTGATTGCAGCATCGCTCATTCCTAGGCTGATTGCAGCATTGCTCATTCCTAGGCTGATTGCAGCATCGCTCATTCCTAGGCTGATTGCAGCATCGCTCATTCCTAGGCTGATTGCAGCATTGCTCATTCCTAGGCTGATTGCAGCATTGCTCATTCCTAGGCTGATTGCAGCATCGCTCATTCCTAGGCTGATTGCAGCATCGCTCGTTCCTAGGCTGATTGCATCATCGCTCATTCCTAGGCTGATTGCAGCATCGCTCGTTCCTAGGATGACTGCAGCATTGCTACTACTGTTTCTTTTCCTGTCCTCTAACTAACTTCTCTTCTTCAGAATGCCGAAGGATTTCACAGGGTAAGTAACCAGGCGGCCAACAAGGGGAAATGTACCCTTTTCTCCACTATAATACGATCCTGGAGTTGGAATATTTAGTCAGGGGGTGGGGGTGGCACAGCCCCCTACATTGCGAGGTGTAGGGGGAGTACCATTCTGATTGTTCATGAAAGTCAGGTTTCAACTATGTCATTTCAAGGATTTCATGTTTGGTAATGTGGTCTTTCGCTGTTTTGAAGTAGATCCGTGTGTGTGTGTGTGTGTGTGTGTGTGTGTGTGTGTGTGTGTGTGTGTGTGTGTATGCATACACACAAACACACACACACACACACACACACACCTTTCTGGATCATAGGTTCATAGGTTCATACTAGGCTATCTGCCCTAGGGTATTTATAAGCCTAGCCAGAGTGTGTTTGGCTTTCGCCACCCATTTTAAATTAATTTTGCTATGCCTTTTTTTTGAGGTTAGTATACTGTGCCTCTGTCTAACAGTGACACAGAAGTGATAGCCGGGGTAAACCTATGATCTCCCATCCACTCATCAAGATTCCTCTTGAAGAGAGTCAATGTGGGACTCTGCCTAACCTGGACTGGGATTTTATTCCAGAGTGAAGGGAGCCTCTGGGTTATGAATCTGTCCCTCCAGCATGTCCTATTTATTTCAGTGCTGAGGTTCAAGTCTCTCGAGCGCGTAGCTCGATGGGATTTGGATTTTCTGAGGTGCAGCATGTCCATTAATTCCGGGTTGGACATGGCTTTATACGCCAGGCACAGATCGCCTCTGAGCAGGTGGTATGCCACTGAGTAGAGCTGGAGTTTCTTTAACCGGGCAGCATATGGCATCTGTTTGAGCCCTTTGATCCTCTTGGTGAGGTACTTTTGGGGTCTTTCCAGTTGCTGCAGGTGTCTGGTAAGGTACATCCCAAAAGGGGCATTGTACTCAATTATGGGCCTGATGAGGGATGAGTAAAGAGGCACGATGACCTCCCCTGATCTAGATGTGAATCCCTTCATGATTAGGTGGGCTATATAAAATGTTTTTCTAACCACTTTGGCCACGTGGTTGTCAAATGAGAGATTGCTATCAACTTGGGTCCCCAGGTCCCTATTATCCCTAAGTCTTCTGTACTTAATGGATTACCACCTATGTGGTAATTTGTGGGCACTTTGTTTTTGCCAAAGGGGATGACTATACACATTTTGGTGTTTAGCTTGAGGCCATGGCTCTGGCACCAGTTGTCTGTTTCTATGAGGCCCTTTTGGAGGATGCTTGTGTCGGCTGGAGAGTTGATTATGGCGCCCAGTTTGCAGTCATTTGCGAATTTGGTCAGCCACAGTCCTTCCGTGTTGGCCTGTACCGCCAAGAAATATATACCGAACAAGAGAGGTCCCAGGACTGAGCCTTGTGGGACGCCACTTGTAACTGGTTTGGAGTCTCACATGGCTCCAGCAATTCTAACCATGTGGGTTCTGTCCTTGAGCCAGTTTGCAACCCATCTAGTGACATAGGGGATTATATTTAAGCTGGTGAGCTTATCTATAATGCCCGAGTGGGGTATTGTATCGAAGGCTTTTGCGAGGTCCAGGTAGGCTGTGTGGACCACCTTATGGCCTTGGTGACTGTTTCAAAGAAATTGACCAGGTTTAAGAGGCAGAATCTGCCCTTAACAAAGCCAAACTGGGTAGGATCCAGTGTCTGTAGGTCCCCAATATCTTTATTTATGAGGTCCATGATGATCCTTTCCATAGCTTTGCAGACCAAGCTAGTCAGGCTTATGGGGCGATAGTTTCCAGGATCCGTTGAGGCACCACCTTTGTGGAGAGGGACCACTGTTGCTGTACGCCACTCTTTGGGTACATATCCTGTAGTAAGGCTAAGATTGAACAGTAGTTTTATGTTTGGGTTTAGCTCTTCTTGGAGTTCATGTAGGACGCAGCCCAGGACACCATCTGGTCCCATTGATGCTGTGTTTTTTGCTTTGGAGAGGGCGGCTCTTACCTGAGCATCTGAGATGTCAGGAGGGCAGCACTCTGTTGGGATAGATATTTGCCCTTTTGGTGGGGAGGGAGAAGTTTGCACTGAACCTGTCAGCTAGGATGTTGGCAATGTCTGTGGGCTCGGTGTATTTTTTGTCATTTTGGACTAATTCTGAGCATATCTGGGAATTCCCACCCAGGTTCCTAACATAACTAAAGAAAGCCTTGTGATTATCCTTAGTGTCCTGTGCAATTTTTCTCTCGAAGCTGGCCTTAGACGATTTTATGAGTGCCCGTAGTTTTTTGCTAATACTGATCAGAGATGCCTTCCCTTTTTGGGATTTTGCTCTATCATGTAGTAGCTTCCTCCTTCTATTGTATAGTTTGTTTATGGCTGGGGTCCACCAGACAGGACGCCTGCCTTTGGAGGACTGGGTCTTGGTTTTATTTAGGATTGCATGATCCATGCATTCCTGAAGGTGTTCATAGAATGCGTTTATAAAGGATTCTGCGGTCTGGGCCGTATTTCCCACAGGCCCGGGCTTTGAAGGATTTCGCCTCAGTTTTGAGGCATGTGAAATTTGCTTTAGAGAAGTTTTTCACTGTGGTTTTCTGGGCAGGGGGTGGGGTCGGGATGTGAATATCCAGTGAGATTAGTTTATGGTCTGATCTTACCAGTGAGGGATACACTTCTGGTCTGGAGCATAGTGTCCCCATGTTGGTGATGATCAGGTCCAGTATGTTTTCCCCTCTTGTGGGAGTGGCAACAAGTTGTTCCATAGCATTTGAGTTTATAAATTCTAGGAACCTTTGGGCTAGGGTGTTGGAGCTAGAGTAATGCTCCCAGTCTATGTTTGGGTAGTTGAAGTCGCCCAATATAATGGTGTTTGGAGAGACCTTCATATTTTCCAGTATTCTCAGGAAGGCCAAGTGGGGTTCCTGTGTTTGGGAGCGTGGTCTGTAGCAGGCTATAAACTGGAAGGCAGTTTTACCCACAGTTAGTTGCACATGGATAGTCTCTGATGCTTCGTGCTGTGCCACCAACCTGGAGGTGTGGGTATCTTTGACGAATATTGATACTCCCCCACCTTTTGTGGTTCGGTCCAAGTTTTGGGGCCAAAAGCATGGTATGAGGTATAACCTGGTAGTGCTGGGGTGCTCTCGGGAGCCTAGAACCAGGTTTCTGTTACTGCACAGACATCGATGTTCTCCATGCTAAGGAGAGTTTCGAGTACGTGCATCTTGAGGTTTAGACGTCTGGCGTTGAGTAGCATTACTCTTAGTTTCTTATCCCTTGTGATACCTTCTCTTAGTGAAAAGATGTATATGTTTTAGTGAATCTATGAACTATAATGCACAGGGGCACTCGAGACTGGCAGATCATAGCAGAGAGTTCAGACCAACTATGGCCACTGGAAAAGGTAAAGGCAATCAACTCTAGTATTGCCAAGAAAATCCTGTGGATGGACAACGGTGGTGTGCCAATTTCACACTGGAAGATGAGACCCACAGGTGTGAAGGTGTCTTCTAGTAACACAGCTGGGGGGGGGGGCAGCTGCACAGGGCAGAATGTACTGGGGCATGATCAGCATATGCCAATAAGTCTAACATACAGTCGTATTCAACTACTGGCATTAGATTTGTGATCAGAACTGAAGCAGTGAAACACTGTGTGTGTGTCATAAACTGTAGCAAGTAGTTTGCTACAGTTTGAAAAGGAAAGATTTTTTTCTTCTTTTAGAGCTGAAGTGCTTTAGCACTCGATGTGTAGCATAAACTGAAGCAGCTGCTAAAGGAAATAAGATCATATCTTGTCTTTTAAAAATGAAGCACTTAACACTTCACGACAGGCTCAGCATAGAAGTGATGTGAGGGCACTAGGACCAGGGGATAGCACCTGGCACCAGAATAGCTAGGTACATCTCTGGTGCCCCGCATACTGCTGGGGATAGTACAGGACAAGTACAAGAAGTGCTAACGGTTATGACTCAGATGAATTAAAGCCAAAAGTATGTCAGTCTGCTGAGATGTTCAGAGATTAAAGGAAATCCTGATACTGCAAAGAACCATAAACTACTGCAATTTGAAGCATGTGAACCAGGATACACTTTACATGGTTAAAAATGAGGTGACAGGAATAAACACTGACATCCTGGGAGTTAGTGAATTAAAATAGAATAAAATGGATCATTTTACATCAGATAATCATCGGTTATTCTACAGTGTATATCAGTGTATATTAATCTTGCGAAAAAAAAATTGAATGACACTTAACAGTAAATAAAAGGACAACAAAAGCAGTGCTTGGTTATAACCCGAAAAAAATTAGAAAATAATTTCCGTCAGACTCCAAGGCAATCCATTCAATATTATAGTGATACAAATTTATGTTTACGCTACAGATGCTGAAAAGGAGGAAGTTGACCAGTTTTAATGAGGAACTGCCACAACATCTGAAAGTAAAACCAAAAAAGATAAAATATTTATCATATGTGACTGAAATGTGAAAGCTGGTGGTCAAAGAACAACTGGAATAACAGGCAAGGTTGGTCCTGCAGTAAGAAATGAATCAGACATAGACTAGTGGACTTATGCCAGGATAATTCACTGGTTGCAACAAATAACTTTTTTCCCAACAGCCTTAGAGATAGCTTTATATGTGGATATCACTAGATGGACTATCAAAATCATACTGATTATGTGCTTTTTAGTAAAAAATAAAAGAGTTCTATACAGTCAGCAAAAATAAGGCCCAGAGATGACTGTAGCTCAGACCATCAGCTTCTTACCACAAAGTTTAGAATTCAATTAAAGAAAACAAGAAAAGCTTTCTTGCCTATTAGATATAACATCATTAGTATTCTAAATTAATCTGTAATGAAGATATAGAACTTGTATAAAGAAGTGGGTTCCATTCAATTGACTAACCATCCCTTTATCTAATCACTAAAAACTGATCTTGTCACAGTTGATCTAATGAAGGTCTCCAGTGCATTCTACCAGTTATAACTCTGAGGATAAATAAAGTTTATGGGTTTTTTTGTTGGTGTTGTCTGCTTGTTTCTGGTATTAGTTTTCTTATATATTTATAAGTAATATTGCAGTTTGCTTTATCACACTGTGCTGGATTGTGCACGCTGGTGGTGCACTTCCAGCACCCATTTCCTTTTATCGCTACAGTGTGACTGTGGAGTTATCTATAAGTTCAGAAAGTGTGGATAGTGAACCCCTACCTCTACCCCCACCCCCCACATAGGGGAAGCACGGAGGCCTGTCCCCTAAAAATTTTTTTCTTTTTTTTTATGTTTTTGACTTATATCGAGTTTAGATGGAGTGTCTATAGATCAGTTGTGTTTCAGTCACTTGAGTTTAGATATGGTCTTTAGATCAAATAACATAGATTCAAGGAATCACACCTGGTTGGTAGACCACTTGAAGAACTATGGAAAGAAGTTTATGGTATTGACCAGTAGTGGCAAGACAAATATTTCAAATCGAAAGTAGATTAATAATGTAAAGTGTCAGTCTGTCCATGGAGGTATTAGCACTGACCAAGGAAAGAAGGAAAACAAAAGTCAATGGAAATAGAAAACATATATCAAACTGAATGCAGAGTTTCAGACAACAGCAAGAAGAGATAAGAAGGCATATTTAAATGAACAGTGTGAAGAACTAGAAAAAAACAATAGTATGGGAAGGGAAAAATGTTTTCTTCAGGAAGACTAGTGATATTAAGGGAAACTTCCAGGTAAAAATGGGCATTATAAAATAATGAGATGGCAGATCTATCAGAAACAGAAGACAGTAAGTCGAGTTTGTAGCAGTATACAGAAGAACCATATAAGAAGGACCCTAATGTTATGGATAACTATCACTATGGGTTCTCTGATCTGGAGACAGACATCTAAGAAGTGAAGCTGTAAATGGATCTCAGAAAGCATTGCTAATATCAAGACCACAGGTAGTGAGAGAATTTCAGCTCTACTGTTTGCAGTCCTGATTATGGTGTTGCAGTGTTCCTTGGAGTTTGCCAGCAAATTTGGAAAATACCACAGTGTCCATTGGAATGGAAGATGGCAGGTTATATTCCATTCCCCAAAAAGTGTAATGTAAATAGTCCTCAGATTATTGAACCATTTATCTCAAATGCTTGCAAAGTCATGCACAAGATCCTGTATGCTAGACTACAGCAATATGTGGACCAAGAACTGCCAGACATTCCAGCTGGTTTTAAAAGATGCAGATATACAGAGATCAAATTGCCAACATCTGCAGAATAATAAAGTTTTTAAGGGATTTCCTGAAAACCCTTTACCTTCATTTGACTACATTAATGCCTTTGCTTGTGTAAACAAGCTATTGCAGATTTATAGAGAAATGTGTATATTGGGTAAGCTTATTTACCCCCAAAGAAATCTGTATGCAGAACAAGAAGTAACAGTTAGAACTGAGTATGGAGTAACTGACTGGTTCCAGATTGGGAAAGGAGTGAGAGTAGGCTGTATACTGTCACCTGCTTAATTAATTTATGTTCTGAATATATCATGTGAAATGTTGGGTTAGATGAATCAGCTGGAATCAGAATTGCTGAGATAAATATTAGCAACCTCAGATATGTAGATGACACCATTCTGGTGGCTGAAAGTGAAGAAGAGTTGAAGAGCTTGTTAGTGAAGGTGAAAGTGGAAAGCACAAAAGCTAGCTTGCTAGTCAACTTCAATTGGACAATAAATGAATACATAATTAAAGCATAAATATATGTCATCTTGCCCTATCACTTATTTGCAAATAGATAGACTGACAGATTTTATGCTCCCGGGCTTAAAGATTTCTGTAGATGGTGATTGCAGTCATAAATGAAGAGATCTTGGAAAAAAGAGTTGTGGCAGATTTGGATAAGATGTTAAAGAGAAAAGACAACACATTGCCAAAAAAGGTGCATAAAGCCAAAAGCTATGTTTTCCCCCAATAATAACAAATGTCTGTTAAGAGCATGACTATAAGAAAGGTTATGCATTGGAAGATCAGTGCTTTTGAAATGTGGTGTTTGCGAAAACGTCTGAAAATGCATGAACTGCAAAAAGATCAAATCAATTAGTACTTAAGGAAATAAACTCAGACTGTTTCACTGGAAGAGCTGAAAAAACAAAAAAACAAAACACAGATACGTTGGCCACATAATGCAGATGTAGTTAGGAGTCCCTAAAGAAGATACAGATACTGGCAAAAAATAAATAAATAAAAAGTTAAAAGAAAAATGGGACAGCAGAGGCTAAGAAAGATAGCCAGCATTGCTGAAATAATGAATATGAATTTGTAAAAATGCAAAGAAGCATCTGTTGTCAGATAAGTCCAGTGTGCTAAAGTCCTTGAGATCGCAGGGAGTTGGAGTTGACTAAACAATTAAACAACAAACCACAGAGACAGTTTGATGCAGATAGTCAAGGTGGATCATGCAAGTTCATATTTTGCAAACTTCATATGTTGAATCTTTCTAGAGAGAGAAAATGTAATCCCTTTATACTAGATGTTCCTCCTTTCCCTGAATTAAGTTGCAATTAAAACATGTTGCTGTTACAGATGCCGATACTCTGTCTGAAAATAATCTGCCCTTAATCTACTCTTAGTAAGACACAGTACACAGGAATTCAAAGTTTATTGCCAATTTAAAAAATGGGTAAAGCGCTTTCTTCTACACCTGTTTACAACCTAGACTTATTCAGAACCAAACTGAATTAAAACCACTCTACAGCCCTATATAGACTATAAAAGCATCTCAGTTAATGAAGACTGTTAGCATATCAAGCCATCAATTAGTTTAAAGTAACACTCTTTAAAATGCTACATTTTAAATATTTAAAAGTATAAGTAGATCTTAAAATTTATTATACATTGTTATATTAAAGTGTAGACTTAGAGTAGTCAAAAAGCAAAAACCATGTACAACATTGTGCTTGTAATACAATAAAACATATTAAAACCTAAAAAACTCAATTGCAAGTTGATGTCTACTTTTCATTTTTTTTTTTTTTTGTTATTTTTTTGTTATTTTTTGTTGTTATCTTTATAACTCCAGAGCTCTAAACTTTAAAACACTTGTGACTGAAACATGTTCGTTGAGCCCTGGTGGATCCTGAGAGTTCAAATGTAATTGTTATCTCAGCTCCCTTGATTTCAATAAAGTTTCCCAAGGGATCCTCCAGGGTTATGACAAACCTTCTCTAGAACTGCAAAATGGAACTTAATATGATCTTTACATTGTGTGGTATGCTTAAAGATGGTATTGTTTGTGTTCATTTTGAGCATATCATAGACACGCTCATGAATTCTTTTGTTCAGTGCCCTTTCAGACTTACTAATGTAATATGCTCCACACAGGTTGCAGCTAGCAGTGTATATGACATCTCTTGAGGTGCAGTTGCAACTGCTAGATGATTTTATTTTTATTCTTGCCGAACCCAGAAATATTTCATGCACCTCTAAACCTGAAGGACATTGTTTACATTGCCCATATTTCCTCATACCCAGGATGGAATTCAGAGATATCACTATGGGTTTCTCAAAAATATTTTTGAGGTTCACACATTTTTTTTTAGTTAGGAAGTCAAATAAAGTCCACCATTTATAGGAAGCACACATATTCAAATTCTTGTCTACATTTTCTAGTTCACACTCCAACTTCCAAAGAAGTCCTCAGTTAAAGGAAAGCAAAGCTAGTACTCTTTAGCTCCCACAGAGCCACACCTCCCACTGATTTTTTCTTCATCTCCTCTTTTAACAAGACCACAGTCACCCCCACAAATCATACCAAACTCTTTGGGGTTGAAATAGATGATTACCTTAGATTTGACCAACATATTTCTATAACCATAAAAAAGTACATAAAAAACTTGGCCTGCTGTATCGCAATAAAAAATTCCTCACTGACCACTCCAAAACTACAATAGAGAGGACTCACCTACTATCCACCATACTTTATGCCTCCCCCATGCTTACAAATCTCTGCAAATCCGACCTAAACAAACTTGATAGTTGTTATAATAAGATAGCCACATTTGCTATAACCTCTCCCATCAGAGCATATCACTGTGAATGCCTAAAAAAACTCAGTTGGCTAGAACTATCACTACTACTTCAACTCAACCAACTATCATTAGCCCACAAAATAATACATAATTCTGAAAACACCCCAGCCCTACAAAATCTTTTGCAACCCTATACAACCACCAGGCCCTTGAAGTCTAGCACACAAAACCTCATCAAAGTAACCAAATATAACCATGAAGCTGGTAAGTCTGTCTACTGCCACTGTATAGCAAAAATCTGGAACTCCATTCCTGCCCACATAACTGACAACAAATCCCCATCACAGTTCAACAAACTTGTTAAAACTCACTTTTTGAATAATTGACTGTGCTTCTGTATCCCCCCTGGCTAATGTCTCATTAGAACACTTCACCTAACTTAAATAACTCTGCTAAGCCAACCAATCATTGTACTGTACCCACTTAGGACTGTTAATCTACTCCTCATCCCATCTCTCAAGGAGATAGGGAAAACTACCCCAGCAATGTTGAGCTCTCCATAAGCAACTAAAACCAGGAGAAGACATATTGAAAATCAATTTGTTATCCTTCTCAACTAAAACCAGGCGAAGACACATAGTGAATCAATTATAGTGAGCATCATCTGCTCTCTCGGAGCCTTATTCTACGTCTCTCTGCTTTTACTCTGATAGTAAATCTATCACAGGAATCCTAAACTTAGGAATATCTTCTAAAATGTAATATTATATTGTAGAGAATGAACGTATCCTATCTGTTAGTTAATATGTATGTCAAAGTCTCTTCTATGGAAATTGTATGTCAAAAGTTTGTCCTTAAAACTATGTTTTGTAAAAAATTGTTGGAGCTTTTCTCCCCGGGCCTCGACTGAAAATGGACTTGTAATCCAGTTAGACTCTCCCGGTCAACAAATGTAAAATAAATTAAAAAAAAATAATAAAGGGAATTTGTAAGGATCAGTAGAGTGATCACTGATGACTCAGTGTTAAATCTAGAATGTGGGAGACTTGTCAGTATGTTTATGGAAAGAGGGTACCCTAAAAATGTTGTGAAAAAAATTAAAGATGAAGTATTATCTTTGCGGACCTCTAGATTTGGCCCTATTTTAGGACAACCAGAACCAACCAATGTTGTACCAATTAGTACTGATTTCACAAGAAGCATCATCCTCTTAGTAATGATATGAAGTGAATAGTCTCAAAATACTGGGCAGTTTTTAAGTCAGACAGGTCATTATCACAACTACTGGGGAATGAGCCCAAAGTTATAATTAAAAAAAAAGTCTGAACCTCAAAAATATTTTTGAGAAATGCCCAGTGATACCTCCAAATTCCATATTGGGTATGAGGAAATATGGGCAATGTAAACAATGTCCTTCGGTTTTTAGAGCCACATGAAATATTTCTGGGTTTGCCTAAAATAAAAGTAAAATTGGCTCACGGTTGCAACTGCACCTCAAGAGGGCATTATAATGATTTTACTGTGCACTACAAAAATATTGATTTATCTGTCATAACAGTACCTCATATTAAATGTAATTTTCTTGTATCCCCAATCCCTAACTATGTTTGCTACTGAAAATGCAGACCAAACAAGCAAAGGGGTGATAATCTTGCTTGCCAATAAATTGCATTTTTTCTGGGTTTTATTTATTCAGATGCCAAAATTATTGGATTCTGCATTATGGCTGTAATTCAAGTAGTCCGTTGTTTTTTTTTTTTTTAATAGAAGTCCAAAATTAAATCAGAATGAAGTACCAGCTTTGTAAGTAAAATAAAGAATACTTGGTAAATCAGTCATATTATTAATTGGGAATTTAAATTTCTCAAACACTTCTTGGTAAACCTATTACTCATCTAAAAAGATGGGAATGGATACACTAGACATTGTTCTTAGAGAGCGATATATTCAGTAAGTAGATTTCCCAACATGAAATACCAAAATCTTGGATATAGTGTTGATTACAATCCTCTTTCCCTTTTTTCCATTTTTAAAATAATACCTCACCCCATCTAGGATCTTTGGGTCATAAGCATGTCATATTTAGTACTAGAGATGAGAAAAAGAAAGGACATTTCAATTTATCAATCAAAAAATATTTCAGTGATCATTACTGTAACATCTGTTATGAACTTGTTAAATGGTGCTGGGGCCAGGTAATTGAAGGAAGCTGATGGAATGGTCTTGTGCACTGTCTTTCATTTGTTTTTCTGTAGATCAGTGCATTCATACTGCTACTTATTGAAGGCAAAATACCTTCCCTTATGGTGGAACAGAAAAATGTAAATGCTATATATAAAAAACAAACAACAGTGGAAATATGTAAAATGCATATGAATAATCCTAATAACAAAAGGATGCTGGCAAGTTCCAATTCACTTCAGTGTCATTAGAAAGAGTAAAGCCTATTATAAATCTAAATTGGTAAAGTATATTCACTATTTCCTGGAGAGTTTTTACTCAAACACTTCTAGTAATTATTAGGTTACCGGTTATAATTGGTTGTTAATAAATAGCTTTGATTTTTCTTTATCCTGATCATTCAGCTATTAACTGCTTGGTGTAATTGCTTTGAAGTTATGAATACCAAATTGCAAATTACAGTTGATTGGTCATATCAGTAATGTCTGAACAAAAACCAGGCTACATATTCATCTGTAAAATTTCTAGTAATATTCATTTTGATTTTACTTTTATTTATCAGGGTTTCTTAGACTGGGACATGTTCTTGAATGTTAGAAAATAAATTCAAATTTTCCTGTTACCGATCTACAAGTTTAAAATCAGTAACTGTGAAATGTTCTGAGTATATTCTCCTGAAAGTAATTTCCATATCCATTTATATAAAACCAGATGTATTCCAACATGGCTTTATTAGTTCAAGATCATGTCTCAACAATCTTAACCATTTTTAATCAAATGTTAAGGAAGCCATGACGGTCCGAGGTTCTCTCAGTTCATGTTATTTATTTGGATTTATCCAAAGCTCTGGTGCCAATTTACATCAGGGTATTATAAATAGTTTAAAAAGTATTCATGTCAAGCCTATCAATAGGACTCTGAACCTCTAGATGGTTAACTAACCAATCTTTTCAAAGTATACTAAATGAAAAAAATATGAATTATAGCATCCCTGGCATCCCTCATAGGTTTGTTTAGGTCCTTTACTTGTTTAATCTGTTACAGCATGATGTGATATTCAAATTTTGCTGATGATTATAAACAGAGCTTTGTAATTACCGATATTAAAAATCAATGGACCTTACAAAGTGCTATTGATAATTTGCATAAAGTGACATATAATATTATTTTAAATTTCAGCATAAAGAAAATTTAAGTAATACATTTTGATGACGAGTACAAGCATTATTTGTATGCCACAAATAATAGCATCTTGAACAAGGTAATATTTTAGGAACCATAACAAGACAACCATTTCATTTCTCTGCATATGTAGACAAACTTATATCTAGAAGATGTGTCAAAATCCATACTAACATTAGTACTATTTCTTATACAGATAAGCAAATTCACATTTCACTCTTTACCTTGGTAGTATGCTAATAAAGTGTAATGCCATTTTTTTGTAGCGGTACAACAGCATGTGTTGTTTGAGTCAAATACTTCCAAAGATATTTTACAAAAAGGACCTGGAGTTTCAGAGACATAAAATAATCTACACAGCTGGAAAAGCTTAACTTGTTTTCCTTTGAATTTTAGAGAAAAATTTATTTGTACAGATTTTTCACCAGGATAAGAGCTAGCCATGTTAGGCATTACTTAAAGTGAACATTCTCTAGTATACTAGAAATCACGGGCTTTCTCTAAAAAATAAGGACAAGAACCTAAAAAAATTACATTTAAAGATCATATTCTGTCTGGAATTGTTTACCACATTGGTTATAGAGGTTAAATCTTTACATAACTTTAAATTTCAACTGGACCTTTTGGCACTGAAACATACATTTAGGACCAAGACAGCAGAACATAAGCTCTTTGATAGCCTGACCATAATATTGCAACACATAGATAATGATCTGAGGTTAGGATTAAACCTCATTTCCTGGAGATGGGAAGTCAGAGATCTTGCACACGAGACACTGTGCTTCCCCAGTCTTATTCAGGTGAAATATGCTGTGTTTTTTAAGCATCAGCTATCATAACATTCTTGATTTTTTTAACGTTATCAATGTTCTCACTTACTGTCTATTCATTTTTGTTATAACTAGGTTGTTGTCAGACCCTGTTGTTTGCTTTTTCTCGGGTTTTAGGTTTTTATTTTAGAACCATTTTTTTGTGAATGAGACACCTGCTTACCTGCCTGGAGTAAGTACTTCTGTTGTATGGTTTAACCTCCTTTTATTTTTTCTTCTTGGTATTCCAAGCAAATATTTTATTAAGCATCTTTGTTATTTTACTGACATCTACTATGCACCTACCCATTCTTTTAAAATGTACGTTATTCTTTGTGTTTTTGTTTTGTAAGCTGCTAATGTACTTTTAGAAAACCTGAACTCACTTAATGCAAGGTGTTGCCAATACAGTCTTGCTGAATTAAATAATACTTTAAAACTGCATGCATGTATCACTGCACACTTTGGATTCTGCTATACTTCCCTTTCTCCTAGTCCTCTTATTAGCTTTCAGTCCTTCAATATATTTTGCTTTCTGAAAAACGAGTTTTAAAAACTTTCTTTAAAAATAAAACAGAAAGCTTCATTCTGTTCCTTCTGTCATTCTTTGTTTCCCGAATGCTGTTTTGTCCTTAAAGTTCACAGATAAACATTGCACAACAAAAACATGATTTATGTTTAAAATAAATGCTCCCATAACTTCCCATTGTTCTTACAGCATTGCTTTGTTTATTAAAATAGAGACATGCTTGTCAGACAGAAATTAACATTGTTCTTTGCCACCGACCTTATACTATTGAGAATTACGCAAGCTCTTTTGGAATTCTCTGGGCATCTTTCATATTCCGGTCTGCTTTTCATTTTCTCCTTACAGTTATCCCGCTGAGTTATGAATCCCAAGACACAACCAGCATGAGTGACTTAGGAGTAAACAGTCTGTTCTACTTTTCCAGCACTCTCTCAATAAAGGGATATTCCTATCCTGAAGCATCTCTTTTATTTATTTATTTTATTTATTTGACATTTGTTTACCAGGGTAATCTGACTGGGTCACATAACCCATTTTCAATGGAGTCCTGGGGGGAGAAAAGCTCCATGTAAAACCTTAGTTACACATATAATAGAATTAGTTACACATATAGTACACATATAATGCACACGTTCCACCTTTTGACTTTGTTACACATTACATTATACCATAGTAATATATTACAAATATAGGAACAGTAAAGTTTGCATTATGAGCATTGGTTGCTTGTGTTGTAATAGTAGAATATTTACAGTTAACATTTATGCAACTGAAATAAACTTCTTGGGTAGATCGTAAACTATGAACAGTTTACAATAAAGTCTGAACAGTTTACAGTGTTACACTACTGAAATAAACCTCTTGGGTAGATAGTATTTCCTTAGGGCATATTTCAGTGTTATGATCAAACTGAAGTGGGAACAGTCAGGGTGTTAGTCCACTGGTAGATGTGTGAGTTACTGGAGATGAGTGGTGCTCAGTTTCTTAAAGTTTGATGTGATAGTTAGTGGATTAGTTTGGGGGGGGGGGTTAATGAATTAAGAAGGGGTTAAAGGATGGAATAGTAGATTAGCCTGGAGTAAGGCAAGTACATATTTATGATTTGTTTAAGTGTTCTTTTGGGGAGGCTTTAAAGTGAGGTCGGCTAGGAGTTAGCCTGAGAGTGGGCAGGAGGGTATTTCATAACTTGGCGATAGCGTAAGAGTAAAGTGATTTTCCTTGGTTTCTGGAAAGTTTGTAAGTATTAAGAAGTTTTTTTATCTTCTGATCTGAGAGTTCTGTTTGGTTTATAAGGCTGGAATAGGTTAACTAGGGCAGGGCAGGCTGTGGGCCTATAGACTAATTTCTGGATGGTATTTAGATGTATATAAGTGAGGTGGTTCAATAGTTCCAGCCAACTTAATTCTTTTAGTGGTATGCAGTAATGTGTATGACAGTTGGAGCTTGTTGCAAACTTTACTACTTTGTTGTAGCATTGCTCTAATTTGGTCTTGGTGTAATTTTGTAGATTGGTTAGTATACAGGATCCATAGAATAGTGATAGGAGTAGGAAGGTTTTGGCCAAGGTGGTCTTGGTGGTAGTGGTAAGAAATTATCTGCTCCTGTAGAGGAGTCCTAGTTTTATACATGTCTTCTTGATATCTTGTTGGATATGAGGATCGAAGTTGAGTTCGTTATCAATAATAACACCTAAGAGTTTAGTATCTTGAACCATTTCTAAGATGGTTTTGTCAGCTGCGAGAATATCAAATTGGTCTGGGTTGAGGATGGTGTTTTTGGGGTGAAAGACTATAATTTTAGTTTTTTGGGATTTAGAAAGAATTGTGACTTTGTGACCCATGCTTTAGTTGCTGTGAAAGATTGTTGGGTTTTGATTTGCAGTTCTTGGAGAGTACAGGTTGGATCAATGCCAGGGCACTTCTATGGGCTAGGCTTGTAAAAGCTCCAGGGTCATTAGCCTAGTACACACCTATGAGCCTATGACCCCATGAGATTAAGGCTGAGTCATCTGCATATTGAATTAATTCTGGGGAAGCAGAAGTGTATAGGTTGTTGGTGAATATGTTGAAAATTGGGGGTCCTAAGATGGACCCTTGGGGGATCCTGTAAAGTTTTGTAGGAAGGGGGAGAGTTGGTTAGACCATTTCACAGCTTACCTCTGATCATGTAGGTAACTTTGAAACCAATGAAGTGTGGTTGTGGTGCTTTCTAGTTTGGATAGTGTGTCTAGTGGTAAAGTGTGTGATACTGTGTCGAAGGCTTTTGAGAGGTCCAGGAATACTGCAGATACTAGGTATCCTTTATCCCTGGCCTGGTTAACTGTGTTTGTGAAGGATAGTAGTGCAGTGGATGTACTGTGGTCAGGCCTAAAGCTGTGCTGAGTTTGGGTGAGGAGGTTGTTTTGGAGTAGATATTTCATTAATTGTTGGTGAATACACCTTTCCATGATTTAGGATAGTGGGGATAGTATTGATATTGGATGGAAATTAGATATTTCTGTGGAGTGTTCCCCTATATGGATTGGTGTTATAGAATAAGTGGAGAAAACCCAGCAAACAAAGGATCAAAGTCCGCGTTGGTTCAGACAAATCACAAATGTAAGCAGCAAAAAAACAACAAGGACCAAGACAGCTAAAACCATAAATTTACAATTAAATTTATGGTTTTAGTGTCTTGGTCCTTGTAGTTTTTTTGCTGCATACATTTGTGTATTGGTGTTATATGTCATACTTTCCATATTGTTGGGACTGTACCTTCTGAAAGTGATCTGTTAATTAGGGTGCACCCAGTCAGAGCTGCTTGCAGAGAAAAACAATCAGTGGATGTGGACCAGTCAAGGCAATTGGTTGCGAAGTAAGTTTAACTTTAGTAGAAAGGAAATGTAAAGAAGAGGAATGAGATATCACGGAAATGTGAGGGTTGAAAATGGAGAGGGGGTGGGAGAGGGGTTTAGGCTAGACAAAGTAGTAACAGGGTGTTAGTGTAAGGCAAAGGAAACCCAGAATAAGAGGAAGCAGCAATTTAAAGAACTACAGTAAGCAGCAGTGGGAAGGTCAGGGTTTAGAGCAAGTAAAGAAACGTCGGAGAGAAATGGATAGTGGGGCAGTGTGACTGATAGGTTAAGAGCTGGATAGGGTGATAAATCGTGTCAGGTATACAGGCCTGATGAGCAAGCTAGCTAGAGGTGCAGGCAGGGAAGAGAGCAGACTAAGGAGATGGAAGTTTTGAGAAGTTCTAGTGCTGTGCAGGAAGCTGTTTGGGGATTTCACAGTTTAGAGTTAGGAGATGGTAACACATACATTACTGAGGCAGTAGGGCTGGCAAGCACTACTATTCCAGTAACAGGTCAAGGATCTTGGATACAGGTGCTGCTAATGATGTAGTTTTCGGGGTCTTAGGAATTGTAGCACACTACAGTGTAGAGGGAAAATGACTAGACTGAGAGCAAGGAGCGTGTACCTAGAAGAAAGAAAAATATAGGGGAGAAGAAGACATTAAGTGGAGGAAGAGATAAGCTAGGAAGTAGGACTTGCTCCAGGTTGTGGTTACATCTCCCTTGTTTAACCAAATATGTGACATTACTCTTACTGGATTCCTACAGGCATAAATAGAATACCTCCTTCCTTTCTGTCAATATTTATGTATATATTTAATAACATTTCTTAACTGAGTAAGTGGGTTGATATAAGGATGCTTTTCAGCCATTACACTGGCTAATGCCACATGCCTGCGCGTACATACACACACACGCACACACACACACATACACACACACACACACACACACACACACACACACACACACACACACACACACACACACACACACTTTTCTACATGGAATCAGGGTGTCATGTCACCTGTCGCCATCTATCTCTATTCAATGCCACTCTTCTACCTTCTTTGATAGTCATGCCTGACTGTCACAGGTTTTTTCTTACACAATCCATCCATATCTTTGCTGGATGCCCTCATTTCACCTTGTCTTTTTCCTGTCTGTCCCAAATCTTCTTCAGCAGATTGTCTTCTGATTTTCTTCTCATGCCCAAACCACAATCATCTGTTCCTTTTGATTTTCTCTGCAAATGGAGTTACTTTGGCTTCCTGCTGTCATGTCCTCATTTCTTTGTCTGTTCCACAGTTGCATCCTAACATCTATCTCAGGCACTTCCTTTCTATTACCGGAACTGCTTTACTTTAGCTGCCCAGGTTTCTGTATCATACAGAAGTACTGGTTGCAGCACTGTTTTGTACGCCTTTTCAGCTTCTTTGGCATTCGTCTGAAACACACTAGCCTGACACTTTGTGCCATTTGGCTGCAGCCCCTCTGATTCTAGCTTTGACCTGCACATTCAGACTTTCCTTCCGCTCATCCGCCCCTCCCAGATACTTGAGGCCGTTAACTTCTCCACTGTTTTCCTTTCTGTCTCAATTCTCAGCTTCTTCTGACTTTCCCCATTTGCTGCCAATACAACTGTTTTATCTGTACAGAGTTTCATTCCACGTGCCTTCAGTTTTGCATTTCATTCCCATATATTTTGTTTAAGCTCTTACTCAGAGTCTGTCTGTAATACCCCATAGTCTGTATACAGCAACTTTGTTGATCTGTTCCTCTGACCTGTTTGCTAATGTAGTCCATCACCAGTCTTAACAGCAGTCAACTCCGAACTAAACCCTGATGTACACCCTCTCCCACTGGGAACCCCTCTGTGAGACTGACCACTGTTCGCAATTAAGTCATTGAATCCTTGTACATAGCCTGCATCAATTCTACCAATGTTTCTGGACTTTGCAACCTTCTCATATGCTTTCTCCAAACCTAGGAATGCCCGGTTGGGCTCTTTCCTCATCTCTAGCTTCTTCTCAAGTATCTGTCTCACTGTGAGCATTGGGTCAGTTGTGATGCATCCTAATATGAATCTGAACTGCTCATCTCCTATCCTACTTTCTCCTGCTCTGAGTATTCATTTATCAATCACCTTCTGCAGAACTTTCATGCAGTTTGACAGGATACCTCTGTACTGCTGACAGTTGTGAATGTCCCCGTTGTTCTTGTACACTGCCACTAATATGCGTATTCTCTAGTCATTTGGGATATGCCTTTCTCTCCATAGTGTCAGTACCCTCAGGAGCCATTTCTCCCCTGTTTCACCCAACATCTCGATCATATCTGGTGTGACCTCATTTGATTTGGTGTTTTTCCTGACTTCATTTTCCTTGGTGTCATTCTTCTTCTAGGGTGGGCTTCTCCCCTTCTTTCATTGTAGGCTGTGTCTGAGCAGTAGAGTTTTTATAGGGTTTTCTTCATTAAGAAGCTGTTGGAAGTACTCATTCATCCGCCTTTGATGTGCTGTGGACTGGTGAGCAGGTTGTTCCTGTCACCTATCCCTAACAGAGTTTCTTTGCTCCATCTACTGAGACACTTTCCAGAAAGGGGTAGACTACCTCTGATTCCTTCTTCTTTTTCCTTTGAAACTCCTTTCTTAGGCTCTTTGTTAGCTAAACAGTATTTCTACCTCTCGCTTTTTCCTGCACTTCTTCATTCTTTCTTTTGATGATGGCCTGAACTTATGTATGTCCCTACCAGCTTTCTTTATGTGCCTTGCTTCCATACCTGGCTGGGCCCCACATCTGCTGTATAGGCCTCACACATTCTGTCTTCAGGTGCTGCCATTCTTCTCCAATTACTTCTATTTGCTGTTCTTCCTGAGGTGCTCGAACCCTGAGTAATTCCTTAAACTCTTTGTGTTTTTTCTCCAGTCACCTTCCATGTCTTCAGCCTAGTCTCTATAGACATTAGAGCCTTCTCTGTGCACTGCTTGCAGCTGATTGTGGCAACCAGTGGTTTATGCTGTAGGCTGACTGTTTCACTGGGGATGACTTTGCAATCATTGATTCTACCCCAGATCCCTTTCCTCAGTAGGAAGTCTACCTGAGTTCATGTTGGCCATTCTTGTATGTGATCTTGTGATTATCTGTTTTGCTGAGCCATGTGTTGTCCGCAATCAAGCCCTTTGCCATACAGAAGTCTACAATAGCCTCTTCTTCTTTATTCCATGTGGACCCTTGCAGTCCTCATATCCTGTTCTGTTTCTCCCGATATGTGCATTCAGGTCCCCCATTATCAACATAAATTCACATTGTCCTGCTTTATATAGTAGGTCCTGCAATTCCTGTCTGAATGCACTCTTCTCTTCACTATCACAGCTCTATTTTGGAGCATAGGTGAGATTATGAATATTGCCAATCATTGCACTGGAGTCTGAGTGCCGTGAGTCTTTCGCTAATTCTGATGACCTCCCTCACTGTCTTCTGAAGCTTCACCCTCACCACAATTTGCACACCATTTCTAGTCTGTCCTTCTCCTCAATAATAGACTATGGAGCCCAAGAGATAGTGGCTTTGCTGCACTGCCCTTCCATCTTGTCTCCTGGATACATAGTATATCCAGCCTCCTTCTTACCATTATGTGATCTATTTTCAGGTTGAATCATGTTTGGTTCATGTTTCGCAGTTTGATTGGTTTTACTTCCAGCTTTCAGTCAACAGAGTTATCCCAGGTAACCAAAGCTGGGCAACTGGACACTGGCCAGACAGTATCTTATTGACCCTGGGCTACTGGGCTTAATGGCAGGCACATATACACTTATCCCACCATTAGCATGGGTTCTCAGGTCCTTAACCAACTTATCATTGCCCATTTTTGATGACACTAGTCAATGTGACCAGATCACCTACAAACAACGTTTACACCGTCAACCTGACACAGTGCACAGTGATGTGTGCTTAGGTTAGTTTTAGGTGAAAACACTCAGAATGTTTTTAGGAGGTGGGAAGAACCCCAGAGAGACAAGGAGAGAACATGCAAACTCCGTACAGGTATTGGCAGAGGTCAGTGTCAAACCTTGTGCCTTGTGTATGGGAGACAAAGACCTTAACCATTATGCCAACTGTGTTTGCTTATTACACTATAATATTATTATAGGACAGTGTAGGGAAGGATAATTTATAACATGAATGAGATGGATAAATTGGAAGTAGTGAATATATTAACAGAGATAAAACTACTGCAATTGAGATATTCAGAAAAGGATGGGGCAAACTACATAGGAAAACATGGGAATTGTGGGAACAATACATACAAGGGAGGAATGAGGTCTAAAGGTGTTAGGACTTAAATGAGCTATGTAATATGAGAGAAAGATTGGGTAGATTATAGGTGATGTATGGTGTTTGCAACTGGGAGTGTGTGAGTGTGGTTTCTGATGTGAAATGCTTGCAGCTAGGATTGTGTCGGTGTGATTTGTTTTAATTTATATAAATGTATGATTGCCTATGTAGTAAGTGTTGGCTTAATAAAGATGTTTCTTGTTTAAAAAAAGGCAGGAATTGAATAATTTATGTAATATTGCTTAGGTTATATGATATATAGCAATATATGTGAAGTGTAATGCTTATGTTAATATAGTTTGATTACTTTTATATGAATGTAAATGTTCCTATGTCACAAGTGATAATTGAATAAAAGTGAAAAAAATATTGTCTTGGTGATCTTTTAGAGAGAGAGTTTTTTTAACTCCGTACTACACACAAAATGAAAGTTGAGAAGTCTGTCTGAAAAGTGTTGGAAAGCATCAGATACAGAATTAACTTCTACCAATGAACTGGCTTCTCAAACATATAGTCATGAATCTGAATATATTTTTTGGTTGTTAAAATAACTAAAAATAGACACTCTGAAACTGAAATGGCTATTGTTGATACGCACTGGTACAATTCTGAAGTTAACCTGCTGAGTCTGATACATATTTTATTTCAGAACCAGCAGTAAAATGCAACAAATTTTAGGAATAACAACCCCACCATGGTCTAGCTCTGTTAATATTGAAATTCTTTTATGTAACAAGGACTCGCACAATGAAGCAAGGGGATGCAATACAAGCTATGGTGCAGCAAATGGCTCTAAAAGATCACTGGATGATGGAGGTTGTAATGATTATGATGATGAAGATCAGGTGATTGTGAAAAAGAAAAGAAGGAGAACACTGGGGGCCATCCATGACAAATGAGTTTTTGTAATCACAACATATATATAAAACAGGATGGCAATGCTGAAGTGCAACTCAGGAAGATGTCGCAATGCCCTTACTAGTCAGTGATCAAGGAATTTTGATAATATGTGATTCTGTGATTAAGAAACTGAATAATTTATTTCCTATGGTTAAAGAAATCACTTTTCTGTTACTAGCCTTAGTGGATGCAAAAAAGGGATATAAAGAAAGCCACTGAGAAGTAATGTGTCAAGTACCAAAGATATGATGTCGTGACAACAATGTGTGGCAACAACTTTATAGATGAGACAACCTTTTTGAGGTTTCAGCTTGAGGTAAAGAGTATAATTTCTCTAATTAAAAAGTTGAGCTTTCAGGTACTTTTCTATGATATTCTACCAGCCCTATGCTACAGTAAAGACCTACTTAAGACTGACAGATATTTAAATAGCACTCTTAGAGTTGAATGTTTAAAAGTTTCACTAAAGGATATTACTCTATAGGAAGTAGATCTAAAAACAAGATGTTTTAGTTTCAACAAGTCTCATCTGGGTCACTATGGAAAGAGAATACTGGGCTCCAAGCTGATAAAAAGTAGTTTGTTCTTTTTTATTGGGAAACTAAAGTTGGCTGACAGGTTGATGCGTACTACATCCAGCTTCAAATTTTTTTTTTTTATTTAATCTAATGCAAAAACTTTGGATAACAAACTTATATATGTCTTGAAGCAATAATTATTGGATATAATTATGATATTTTTTTTACTGAAACATGGTTCAGTGACTCAAATCAGCCTTTAGAAATTTCAGGTTTCAAGGGGCATCACAATTTCAAAAGAAGTTGAATTGGTGGTGAAGTCTCACTTACTAACATCCATCCATACTTGTTCATAATAAAAACATGAAAATCTAACAGTTGAGATTAATATGGAGAAGGTGAACTGGAAGGTTGTTGTGTTTTATAGAAAAACAACTAAAAAAAGGCTCCCAGAAAGGAAAACTAGAACCCAGTAATGAATCCAAATTTATTCAGTCCAACTGCCGAAGTACAAACCAAATAGCATTGCTTTTTTAGTTCTTTGTAATTTTTTGGCACTTTTTCGTATTTTGGATATAGTTGTGTTTTATAGACCACAAACCCAAATTAAAGTAGAGCTTGAGGCATTTATGATTACTTTAAAGAAATGCTTCAAAACTGTTGTTATGTGATAGCTGGTGATATTAATGCTCCTGATGTTAAGTGGGAGTCAGTAAAAAAACGAAAATGATGTCATCGATTCTGTTGTTAGAACTAGTGTTCAACAAGAATTCTCCAAAACTGTTAGTAAATCAACAAAAAAGATACTATTTTGAATGCAGTTTGGATCAATTATGTTATCACAGTAAAAGGTTATGATATTGAACCTGAATTATCTGTTTCTGATCACAGGTGTGTGATCTGGGTAGTATCCCAGAAACACCTATGTCTTAACTTAAGGGTCATTCATAGTGGATTATCTATCATGAAGGAGTTGCACATTTAGAAACGGAAACAGTTTATGAAACATAAAGATGTCTGCAAATGCTGGAATTTTTCTATGACTTAATTCGCTGTTTGATTGACAAGTATGTTCCCCTGTGGCACTAATGGTTCATTCGGGAAATGTAGTAAACCATGGTGGACAAAAATGTTGGATAATGAAAGAAAAATGAAAATGTAATTATGGAGCATATACAAAAGCTTCTTACCACTGCTAATAATTTACATTATCAGAAAGCAAGGTCATCTTTTCATTGCAAACTGGCACATTAAAAGCAGGTATGAGTTTAAACTTGTGGAACATTCAACAGCTAATAAGAATATCTTTTTAAGCACTTGAGAAGACATAAGAGAGACACATAGTCTGGTATATAGCTTGTTAAGGAAGAAATCCTTTTAGCAGATCCTAATACATTAGTGAACATATTTACAGATACATTTACAGAGCTGTCTGTTAATGTCTCATTAAACAGCACTGAGATATAAGTCTGTAATCTGGCTTGCTATCCATTAAAATCAAATACACACCAGATGGTCTTAATGGGTTCTTCCTTTCAAAATGAATAACCAAACTTTTACCATGTTGGCTTTTCTTTTCAAAAAAAAATATTTACTGGATATTTCCTTGAGGTCTGGAAAATTTTAGTAATACAGTAGACTCCCTCTTATCTGGTCTCAGTGGGAATGGACCTTAGGATGGATAAACGAATGGCTGGTTAATCAGAAAATGCATACAAAATAGCAACATTTATAAGAGAGAGATTAGCTAGAATAACAGGATGTGTGTTAGTATGCATTTTTCTAATGAATATGAAGTCTAAAACTCAAATGTCTATTATTATTTAATCCAGAGGAGGTGGAAGTGTTGTTCTTCTCTGTTGTCTTTTGCTAGGACTGTGGCAGAAATTTGATGGAAATTTAATGCCCGGTTAAAGAGAGACCAAATAAGAGCGAGTCTACTGTACCTGCTCCAAGAGTGGATGTGGTACTTCACCTGATAATTATTGTCCTGTCAGTTTAAGCTGTATTTTTGGTAAATGCTTTGCAAATGTTATATATTCATTGCTACCAGGAACAGTCAAATGAGGATTAGATATTTATCAGCATGGTTTTACTTAAGGACAATCTTGCTTGGCAAATCTGATCAATTTCATTCAAAGTGTATGGGAGTATATTGATATTGGTCTTTCTATCAATGTGCTTGTGATATATTTAGATTAAGTTAAAGCACTTGATTTGGTTCCTCATTCTGTGATTATAAGCGTTCTGCATATTCTAAATATTACTAAGCTATCTTATAAGATGGGTGGTTAATCGGTTAGATGGAAAACCTATAGGATAAAAATTAGTGGTTCTCTTTTTGATGTCAGGTCTAGTAATATCAATGCTACTCAGGGTTTGGTTCATGGACCTGTACTGTTTGCATTACTTATGGCTACGGTTTCTTTAAAGAATAACATAGGGTTCCATAAGTTTGCAAATGACACTATGACTGGGTGTACTGTTACCAGCATAACTGACTAGGTGAAATTGCAGGAATTTATGGGCTTTAAAAATCTTTTAAATGTTTGCACCTTTGGGGCTTTCTAGCATTGCTACTTGTTCTTTGTTAGATTCACATGTTCTTATGAATGAGGTAGGTGGCTGCTTCCCCACCCATCTCTAACTTACAGTCCCTCCAGACTCCAGTTGCAGCTCTATAGTCCAAATGATTTTTCCAGGTATAATCTACAAGTGATCTCTGACTGGGATTTTACACTCCATGCCTGTCATAATTTCAGGGCAAGCTCCAGCTCACCCCTTCTAATCAGCTACTGAGTAAAACCTTCATGATTCTAACTTTCTCGGTCATGTCCTTTTATACAGCATTATTTTCATTGATTGGTAATCTGTGCCTTGTTAACTAGTTAATAAACAGTGCTTGCCTAACGACTGTATGGATTTTCCCACAGTCTCTACTGCAGCACACATTTTAAAGACACATTAACTATTTACTGGAACCAACATGTTATTATCTCTTTTTCTCTTTTGGTGTGTGTGTGTGTGTGTGTGTGTGTGTGTGTGTGTGTGTGTGTGTGTGTGTGTGTGTGTGTGTGTGTGTGTATTTATGAATCAGGAGAGAAAGAGAGAGACATTTACTACCACCTGCCCTTTTGTCCTTTCTGTAGATCCTGAATCGGGGTGGGGTATTTCTGTATCCTAGTCCTTCCGCTACATTGTCTATGTTTCTGTTATGCCTGCAGTATCTGCATCACATTGTTGCAGTAAGCCATGCAACGGATATATTTTTACCTACACTTATACTGGAGGCCATTTCTATCTTCATGTATTTATTTCATTATTTATTTGCTTACATTTCGTTATTGGGACTTTTGCCTTGGCAATGCCCATTTTCTTTGGAGTCCTTGGGTGAAAAGGCCTATGAACATGTAAATATATAAATATTGTAAATATAAAGTATACTTATTCATTTAAATAATAACCAGACTGCAGAATGATTAGTCCCACGTCAGTTCAATAACTCTTATAACACAAATAATGTGTGGGGTCTGGGATGACATGCTCGACAAGCCACGATGCTTCACTAGGGACGGCTTGCACCTGTCACCCCTGGGCTTTCGGATATTGGCAAAGGCTCTTGCTACCCCCATAGTGCCTTTTTTAGGCAAGGCTCAAAAGACAAATCCACCTCCATAGGTATCACAAGGGATAAGAAGCTAAGAGTAATGCTACTCAATGCCAGAAGTCTAAGCCTCAAGATGCACGCACTCAAAACTCTACTTAGCATGGAGAACATCAATATCTGTGCAGTAACAGAAACCTGGTTCAAGGCTCCCGAGAGCACCCCAGCACTACCAGGTTATACCTCATGCAATGCTTTTTGGCCCCAAAACTTGGACCGAACCACAAAAGGAGGGGGAGTATCAATATTCGTCAAAGATACCCACACCTCCAGGTTGGTGGCACAGCACGAAGCATCAGAGACTATCCATGTGCAACTAACAGTGGGTAAAACTGCCTTCCAGTTTATAGCCTGCTACAGACCACCCTCCTAAACCTGGGAACCCCACTCAGCTTTCCTGAGAACACTGGAAAATATGAAGGTCTCTCCAAGCACCATTATATTGGGCGACTTCAACTACCCAAACATAGACTGGGAGCATTACTCTAGCTCCAACACCCTAGCCCAAAGGTTCCTAGAATTTATAAACTCAAATGCTATGGAACAACTTGTTACCACTCCCACAAGAGGGGAAAACATACTGGACCTGATCATCACCAACATGGGGACTCTATGCTCCAGACCAGAAGTGTATCCCTCACTGGTAAGATCAGACTATAAACTAATCTCACTGGATATTCACATCCCGACCCCATCCTCTGCCCAGAAAACCACAGTGAAAAACTTCTCTAAAGCAAATTTCACACTCCTCAAAACCGAGGTGGAATCCTTCAAAGCCCCCAGGCCTGTGGAAAATATGGCCCAGACCGCAGAATCCTTTATAAACGCATTCTATGAACACCTTCAGGAATGCATGGATCATGCAATCCCAAATAAAACCAAGACCCAATCCTCCAAAGGTAGACGTCCTGTCTGGTGGACCCCAGCCATAAACAAACTATACAATAGAAGGAGAAAGCTACTACATGATAGAGCAAAATCCCAAAAAGGGAAGGCATCTCTGATCAGTATTAGCAAAAAACTACGGGCACTCATAAAATTGTCTAAGGCCAGCTTCGAGAGAAAAATTGCACAGGACACTAAGGATAATCACAAGGCTTTCTTTAGTTATGTTAGGAACCTGGGTGGGAATTCCCAGATATGCTCAGAATTAGTCCAAAATGACAAAAAATACACCGAACCCACAGACATTGCCAACATCCTAGCTGACAGGTTCAGTGCAAACTCCCTCCCCTCCCCACCAAAAGGGCAAATATCTATCCCAGCAGAGTGCTGCCCCCCTGACATCTCAGATGCTCAGGTAAGAGCCGCCCTCTTCAAAGCAAAAAACACAGCATCAATGAGACCAGACGGTGTCCCGGGCTGCGTCCTACATGCACTCCACGAAGAGCTAAACCCAAACATAAAACTACTGTTCAATCTCAGCCTTACTACAGGATATGTACCCAAAGAGTGGCGTACAGCAACAGTGGTCCCTCTCCACAAAGGTGGTGCCTCAACGGATCCTGGAAACTATCGCCCCATAAGCCTGACTAGCTTGGTCTGCAAAGCTATGGAAAGGATCATCATGGACCTCATAAATAAAGATATTGGGGACCTACAGACACTGGATCCTACCCAGTTCAGCTTTGTTAAGGGCAGATCCTGCCTCTTAAACCTGGTCGATTTCTTTGAAACAGTCACCAAGGCCGTTGACGAGGGGAAGGTGGTCCACACAGCCTACCTGGACTTCGCAAAAGCCTTCGATACAATACCCCACTCGGGCATTATAGATAAGCTCACCAGCTTAAATATAAACCCCTATGTCACTAGATGGGTTGCAAACTGGCTCAAGGACAGAACCCACATGGTTAGAATTGCTGGAGCCATGTCAGACTCCAAACCAGTTACAAGTGGCGTCCCACAAGGCTCAGTCCTGGGACCTCTCTTGTTCGGTATATATTTCTCGGAGGTACAGGCCAACATGGAAAGACTGTGGCTGACCAAGTTTGCAGATGACTGCAAACTGGGTGCCATAATCGACCCTCCAGTCGACACAAGCATCCTACAAAAGGGCCTCATAGAAACAGACAACTGGTGCCAGAGCCATGGCCTCAAGCTAAACGCCAAAAAGTGTATATTTGGCAAAACAAAGTGCCCACAAATTACCACATAGGTGGTAATCCATTAAGTACAGAAGAAGTAATTAGGGACCTGGGGACCCAGGTTGATAGCAATCTCTCATTTGACAACCACGTGGCCAAAGTGGTTAGAAAAACATTTTATATAGCCCACCTAATCATGAAGGGATTTACATGTAGATCAGGGGAGGTCATCGTGCCTCTTTACTCATCAGGCCCATAATTGAGTACAATACCCCTTTTGGGATGTACCTTACCAGACACCTGCAGCAACTGGAAAGACCCCAAAAGTACCTCACCAAGAGGATCAAAGGGCTCAAACAGATGCCATATGCTGCCCGGTTAAAGAAACTCCAGCTCTACTCAGTGGCATACCGCCTGCTCAGAGGTGATCTGTGCCTGACGTATAAAGCCATGTCCAACCCGGAATTAATGGACATGCTGCACCTCAGAAAATTCAAATCCCATCGAGCTACGCGCTCGAGAGACTTGAACCCCAGCACTGAAATAAATAGGACATTCTGGAGGGACAGATTCATAACCCAGAGGCTCACTTCACTCTGGAATAAAATCCCAGTCCAGGTTAGGCAGAGTCCCTCATTGACTCTCTTCAAGAGGAATCTTGATGAGTGGATGGGATATCATAGGTTTACCCCGGGTATCACTTCTGTGTCACTGTTAGACACAGGCACAGTATACTAACCTCGAAAAAGGGGAGAGCAAAATTAATTTAAAATGGGTGGTGAAAGCCAAACACACTCTGGCTAGGCTTATAAATGCCCTAGGGCAGATAGCCTAGTATGAACCTATGAACCTAAAACGCAGTTAAAGAAAATATAATGTATACAATGACTATCAGAAAGGATGAAAATGAAAAAAATCTAATAAGCGATAATGTACATCATTAGTTTATGCATTATTTAGCAGATAAGTATAAACATTACAATGGGAGTATGTTTAAACATTCTGTTTGGAATGCGCATTTGCAAGCATATAATTTTCATATAATTTCATAATGCAATGATGCCCATTCATTGCAGAGATCCCTTAAATACATTTTTGAATAATATACTTGGAAATACGTGTGAACAGCATAAGCAGTAGTCTGTTCCACACTTTACCAATATACAGAAATATAAGTCATCAAATTCATTACTGGATTTAGCTCATTACATAGTGACGCCTCCAGGTGTTTATGCAGTTACATCCTACTGATGCCTCTAGGAGTCAAATATTGCTTGTTCATATTTGCATTAATAATTCCAAAACCATGCTACATACAAAATCTTAAAATATTTCATCGTAAAGCTTACACAATGGCAAACAAAACTGCATTGATATTTGACCTCTGTGTAGTGCAAGTAAATAGACAGTAATTGTTCATACATTTGTTTATATTGTCATACATTTCATGTTTCTCTAAATATCTTGACAATCAAGTGGCATACACAGAACTGGTTAGTCACATAATAAAGCTCTCAGCTGGATGAACAAAATACTACTGACAGTATGTGTGTTTCTTAAGAGGCTGCTGAGATATTGTAAGTTGTTTAAAAAATATTATAAATTTGGTAGTTACTGTGGCTTATAAAATCCAGTTTCAGACCTAGAATGTAAAGAATAGTATCACCATAAAAAGTAGTTTGTGATGAAGACTTTGCTGTTTACACGTCTTTAGTAACCTCTGCAGTTCCAGAGATATGAACATTTGTTTGAAATATGAGGACATAATTTGATTTCATCAAAAAGCTTAGGCCCTGCCCATTGGCAGTTACAGTGCAAACTTCCAGAGCTCCATTGGAGGGAATTAGTTAAGTATGAATGGGGGGGGGGGGTTATATCAGTCCGTCGAAACGGCTAAGTATCAAATACCAGATGTTCGAACTGTAAAGTTTGAACACTGGTAATCGCAAAGCTGCAGCCCACTGAATTCTTTCCCAGGGAAAGAATTCGGTGGGCCATTTCTGTGGCTTCACGAGTACCAGGACTGTGGTGGGAAGTTACGGGTCAGGTTCAGGTAAGTGTGCGATTCTGTGGATGTTAGGGTTAGGGCGCGGGTGAGATGGGAGTGGGATAGTGAAAGAATTTAGGGTTAGGGCAGGATAAGTGAGTTAGGGTTAGGGCACGGGTCAGGAGAGTGTGCAATAGTGACGGACCTTAGGGTTAGGGTTTGGGTTAAGGTAAGTGGATAGGTAGTAGTGTATGTACAGTTTAGTGTAGGGTTAGATATAGGATTTTGAGTGCATGTGTGTGGATTGATGTTGTTTTGGTGTGTTTGTGTTGCATGTGTGTTTCTTGGAACAGCAATTTTTTTCCCTGGGAAAAAAATCACTGTTTTAAGACTTCAATGTTTTTGCAGTTCGTGGTTTAAAGTTCGAACATATGGTGTTCGAACTTCAGATGTTTCGATGAACTGATATAGACCCAATGGGGGAAGGGGTTGGCATAATGGTTAAAGTCTTTACTTCACAGATACAAGGTATAAGGTTTGATTCCGACCTTCAGATATAGGCTATGCATGTGATAATCTGTAGACTGATAGCTTAGTATTTACATATTAATAGCCTGCTTAAGTCAGAATGTGGTTTGTGTCATTCCTGGATAAAAAGCATTTGGGATAATTTAGTAGTTATGGGCAAACTCACCAGGTTTGGAGTAACATTGTGAACTCAATATACTATCCCTACAAATAGCATTTTTTAACTATCCCTTACTAAGACTCCTCCCACTTTTTGCCTCCCATTACTAATGAAGTCTCTTCATCATACGTTGCTTTTCCACAACATCCTGGACTCTACTTTTAACTATGTTTAACTCCCTCAAATACATAAATCAAGGGTACTCTGATTGTCAATGCCTATCAATTAGCATAAGTACACATCTCCAGTATTTAGATCTAATATGTTTTCTGCATCAAAATAATAGATACTGCCATTTATTTATTTATTTATTTCCAGTTTGATTACTGGGGATGTCCACTGGGCCCAGAGAGCCCATTTCCAATGGAGGCCCAGGGAGAAAAACTCCATGAAACAGATTACAGTAATGATAGCAGTCCAATAAAAATAGGGTACAACTACAAATGTATATCAAATAATACAAAGTGTGAGCAATATTGCCCATAATGGAAAAATATTGTGCAGATACATTTTAACAAATTCACACAGTTAAAGTCAAAATCAAAAGTTATTTACAATATTTACAGAGTGTGAGTGATTGTATGGGAATTAGCTGTAGAAGGTTATAGCCAGCTATAAGGTGCTTAGGAACTCAGGAGAATACCCTCCCAGGGGCTTTTGTTAGAGTTCTATGTAGGGAGAATGCAGTTACATTTCCATTTGGAGGAGAGGTAGGTGTAAAGCTGAGTTTTGAAGTTGTTTGTATTTGACATTGTCCTTAGTGCGGAAGGGAGAGAGTTCCATTTCTTACCTAAGGAGAAGGAGAGGAGAAGTTGTCCAGCAGGATGTTTAAGTTTGTGGATAATAATCAAGTTTTGGTGTTCAGATCTGAAAGTTCTGTTTGGAGTGTATGGCAGAAGGATGTTGGCTAAAGCTGGGCATTTGGCTGGATTAAATATTAATCTATGTGCTGTAGTGAGCTGGAGGAAGTCCAAGTAATTTGTGAATTCTAACCAGTTGAGGGATTGGAGGGTGACATATGGAATGTATGGCTTTGGTGGCAAATTTAGAAATGTTATTATAACAGCTTTCAAGTTTGGAAGTGATGGAAGAGGAGAGGTTAGTTAGTAGTGGGGCACCATACAGAAGGGAGGGACGGAGGTAAGAGGAGGCCAGACTATGCCTGGTAGAAGTAGAGAGGAAGTGGTTGTTCCTGTATAGCATACCTAGTTTTTGGTGGGTTTTCTTTATATTTTGCTGAATATGGTTATCAAACTTGAGGTGTTCATCTATAGTTACACCAAGTAGTTTGGCAAAGGGAACAACTTTGATCAGAGAGTTGTTTTGGCTAAGGACTTGGAAGGAATTTTCATCAACGGTGAAAGATTTTGAGGGAGTGAATAGTAGTATTTTAGATTTGTTAGCATTGAGAGAAAGGTGATTTTGGCACATCCAGATCTCAGTAGTTGAGAAGGCAGTCTGAGTTTTATATAGGAGTTCAGAGAGGTTAGAGGCAGAGCAGACAGGTGTAGAGTCATCTGCATATTGGATGACTTTGCAATTAGGAATAGCAGAATGAAAGTTATTGATAAAGATATTAAACAGCATTGGTCCAAGGATGGACCCCTGTGGTACTCCGGTAGGAGTGGGTAAGAAAGGTGAGGTGCCTTTTTTCCATTTCACAGCCTGATATCTATCTGACAGCTTGAAAACCAGGAAAGTGTGTTTTGGGAGAGATTTAGGTTTGACAGATGACTTAGAAGGTGCTTATGGGAAATAGTATTGAATGCTTTAGAGAGATCTAGTGAGCACTGCAGATACCAAGTTCCCAGAATCTCAGGCTTGATTGACAGTTTCTAAGAATGAGAGTAGAGCTGTTATGATGCTATGTCCTGGTTGGAAGCCATGTTGGGTAGGGGTAAGAAATTATTTTTTAGTCAGAAGAGGCATAAGTTTGAGGTGGATGCATTTTTCTAGGATTTTGGAGACTGGAGAGAGAGAAGTGCTATAGGGCGGAAGTTTGAAATGTTAGTGTTTTTGCTTCCCTTGTGGAGAGGAAGAATAAAGGTGGAACACATGAGTTTAGGGACATAGGATTCCTTTTTAGATCTATTAATTAGGATACTAATTGGGAGAGCTATACCATCGGCAGCAGACTTGAGAAAAGAAGAGGGGATGTTGTCAGGTGCATTGGAGCAGGGTTTAAGTTTGGATATAAGTCTTTTTATGTAGTTTGTGGAGACAGGTTTAAGCTCAAACATGGGAGAAATTATTTGGGGACTTAGATGAGGTGGAATGTAAGAGAGATAGGTTGTTGTTGGGAAAAGTTTTCGTTAGGTCGGATATTGACTCTATAAAGAAATAGTTGAATAGTGAGGCTCATTCAAGGTCAGATTTACTTGGGTCCGGACATGGGTTATTTATGGAGCCTCGGTTGCGGAGTGAGTTTATGGAGTTACAAAAAAGCCTAGGGTTTTGGGGATGGTTGGACTGGAGCTTAGTGTAGTAGGATTTTTTCTTTGAATATTTGTTTTTTGCAAAGTTACAGAGCTGTGTATATTGGAGAAGAGTTTCAGGAAGTTTATTCTTTTGGTAAAGCTTCCAGGATTTGTCTCTTTGATGTATAATTTCCTTTGTTTCTTTGGTTTGCCATGGGGCAGTTATAGTTTTTATTCTTTTTTTCCTTGGTGGAGCTAGGGAACATGGAGCATCTAGAAAAGTAGAATTAAAGTGGTCTATGGCTTTATTGAGTGAAAGGGTTACTAGAATGCTCCAATTCATTTGTTTGAGATAGTTAGAGAAGGTTTTGGGGTAAAATTTACTAAGGTTGCGGGTCTGAATATATTGATGTTGGTGTGGATGGGAGGAGGTTGCACGGTAAATGAATGCTGGGAGGTGGTCTCTAATAGAGTCAGGGATTGTGCCAGAGTTGGTAATTTTATTTGGATGGGAGACTAAGATCCAATCAAGAGTGGATCCTAGGGGGTTTATTTTATTGGGTCTGTTGATGGAGTGAATCACTTGAGTAAAGTTAAAGTGGTTAATGGACAGGGAGGGCATGGGACTGTTGATTTTATTCCAGTCGATGTTTACATCACCTAGTATGTAAGTTTCAAGGTTAATTTCAGCCGAGGCCCATTGGAGTATGTCTTCAAGGGTTGAGATGTTATTTCCAGGTGGGATATAAAGGGCAATGATACAGAGGCTTTTGTGACTGTTCATTTTTAATAGAACGACTGTTAGTTTTGTATTGGCGAATTTAGGAATGGGGTCTGGTAGGGGATTTAAGGTAAGTAGATTGGAATGGATTAATGCAACACCTCCACCTTTTTTCTTTGGGCAGTCACATCTCAGAGTGTGAAATCCAGAAGGTAGCATTTCAGAGTCAGAGATGTGGGATTTGAGCCAAGTTTCAGAGATGGCTACAGTGTCAGGTTGGTTATGACGTAGCCATGCTTTAAACTTGATGTGCTTTGTTGTTGAGACTCTGGGCACTGAGTGTGAAAAATTTAAGAGTATTGTAGGGGGATGAAAGGTTAGATGAAGGGGGGTGATAATTATTTGTGGGTGGGTTAGGTCCGGGATTGGGGTGAATGCCTCCAGCTAAGATGAGGTTATTGAAGGAAGTTATTTTAGTGTGTTTTGGTTTGTATTTAGGGATGTTTCTGGATGGTCTAGTATTTGTTTAAGAGCAAGTGTCTTTGCAATAGTGGAAATAATTTTAGGATTAAAAAGGTGCAGGGGGTTGAGCTGAAACAGAGAGGAGGAGATAGAAAAGAAATGATTATTTTTGTGAGGGAGGAGATGGTTTTGTGTGGAAGTATGGAAAGGAGTAGAGAGTGGAAACTGATTGGAGGCATAGGAGCTGGCATGGTATAAAGTTGTTAAGAGTAGCAGGAGGGAGATGGGGGTTCGGAGTATTAGGAAAGGTAATGAAAGCATGGTTAGAAAATGTAGTTTAATATGGGAGGATTTGTAGTTGGAGAGAAGAGCTGTGGGGTGAGAGGTGGTAGTGAAAGAGTGGTCTTTAATTAGCGATGTATTTAATTACTGTGGGTGAAAGGAGGAGGGGCAAAGAGGGGAAGGTTTTGACTGGATGGCTGTGTTGAGTGGGTGGGGAGTAGTTGAAATAAAAGTAGGAGTAGTGGGGGTGGATGAGAATTGGGGGCAGGGTAGGGGAGCGGAGTGAGCTCGCAGGCGAATGGAGCAGGTAGAGCCAAGAAGAAGGAGGAAATCCAGCAGAAAGTTATCAGTGAAGCTGAGAACTATCTCAGAGGTAAGGAGGCACTGGCATAAGGCACTGTGTGTGAAATTAGAAGGATGCAGAGGGTTGATAGGGGATATGAGCTATAAACAGGGCAGTAGCAATTTAACAGAATATAGTAAGTGTACTTACATGCAAGTACAGAACTGGGGATTCCTATGAAGCAAGGCAGAAAAGCTAAGTCAAAAGATGGTGCCTTTCTACATCAGGTTTTTTGATACCTCTGTAATTAAGCAGGACTGGGAGGGGAGGTGTGCAGGTTCAAGGTGGGGGGGTGCAGACACAAAGTAATGCAAGGTTGTGAGTCAGAAAAACTGGACTAGGCCAGCTGATAAAAATAAAACATGAAAACCAAGCTAAGTTAATTCCAGGTCAGTGTGGTGCAGTATTTTCCTAATAACTACAAATGTTATGCTACTAATCTAGTACAAAGTGATGAAAAGGGCCACCACTTCTGCAGGGAAAAACAAAAGAAGTGTGGGCTGCAGTTACATAAGTAAACTTTTTCCAAGAGAAAGTAGTTTTAAGTACTTGACCTGGGAGTACTATAGGAAGAGAGAAATGGGGGGGACCAGTAGTGTGCACACGTACAGTGAAAGAGGAAAGAGTCTTCAGTTTGGAGGACAGATTAAATACAACTCTAACATACACTAGTGTAGCTGAAAGCACTTTAGTGTTCCACAGATGCAGGGTCCCACAGTGCAGGGCAACGAGACAGCCTTGGGCTGATTGGAGGTTGGCCAAGACACAGTATGCAACTTTTGCTGAGGGGTCTGGAGGTAAATATTTGGTCTGAACTTTTAAAACACTCTGATTACCAAGTAACTATGATAGAGAATGCAGGGGAGGAGCAGCATACCTTGTAAGAAACAGCACAATTCTATGAACAACACAAAATGCCAGGATAGCAGAGAAAAAAAAAAACAAAAGGTAACTGCAGTTGACACCAAGCTATTATAACATACACTACACTATTATGTATTGTTGTAAAGGTTATGAAGACAAAAATAGTAACTACTAAGCTGCTACACACTATTTAGCATTCATTCTGTGAATCATTGCATCGTTGCCTGTGTTTATGAACTGCTACCTGTTTCTCATTCAAATGTTCACTGTTGTAATGCAGTCTGACTGTTTGTTTATGTAATTCTATGTGATTTGCACTGTTTGATTGTTTTATGCACTTATGGAACCTTTCTCCCTTGGCCTCTGCTGTAAAGGGGCTCATGCCCAGTTGGACCTTCCTGGTAAACAAATGCAATAAATAAATAAATTAAATTTTAGTTGAATTATGGGTAGGTGCTGACTGAATTAAAGTCATGACAAGTTACAAAGTGAGAAATAGCGATGCATACCACCATGGTAACCTGATGCAGATTCAGGAGTTCTGATATAATATTGGTTTAGTTTGTGAAGAATAGGAGACTTTAAGTTAGTGCATATATGCAGAGGGCAAAGAAAGGGTGGAAGGAGAGTCACTGGTGCAGCAAAGAGTGAAGAACTGGAAGTAACAAAGACACTTGTCCTGTGAAGCCTTCTAAGTTCTGATTTGTCTGCATCAGTACAGTACATGTGTCCTTATCAGACTTAAGATGATTATATGTGGTCAGTCCAAGTAGTTTTTTGGTGCTAATTACTTCAGCCATGGAATAATCAAAATATATGGGTAAGCTTTGTGCATTGGAAATAGTATGACAACTACTCTCTCTTAAGATCCTTGCATTTATAATGTACATTTATGGTCCGTTGTGGCAAGGTATAGTCCAAATGAGCTTAACCAGGGAAGGATGGAGTTGAATTTGTTCTGCAGTTTAGAACTGATGAGAGAGACATTATCAGCTGTGAGAAGGATGGTAGAAACATAGACATGCCAAACCAGTCTGGTATCACCATAGTGCTTTCTCATCCATTTACTGAATATAGTGAAGGGTAAGGGGCCACTTCTGTGAAGTACGTAAAGTCAACAGCAGGGTCTAGAAGAGAGGATGCATCATCCCATCTAACAGCCCTCACCTTAAAGAAGTTAATGAGCCATCTAGAGGCATCATATGAAGCTAGAAGTTTCAGAAGGAGGTGATGGTGATCAGTTTCTGTGGCAGGGGACTGTTAGCTGCATTTTGATTGGAGATAATAAGGAAGTAGCTAAGGGTTATGTGGTGGGGGTATGTTAGTTTGCCAGCCTTTTTCCTTCAGAGACATGGGTGCCAGATTGATGGTGAATTTGCTATATGCCATCCAGTGATCAAGGTTTCATTTGAATAGGGTCAGGAATGAACTCTGCTTCACATGGATGGGAAGCCTATTCCATAGGGCAGGGAATATTGTGAGACACGTATTGGTCTCTGCAGCATTTTCTGTTTATGTTGCATGCAAAGTTCAGGTCCTTGGATCTAATGCTTATGGTGCTTTTTATTTTGCAGACATGCAAGAGATCCATCAGAGCTGGATATGAGTATGTCTTATATGCCAGGCATAGATCACATCTCAGTTACCTATAGGAGACTGAGTACATAGATAGAGCCTTAAGGTGACCTGTGTAGGACAGGGCATTCATATACTGAATTTTACTATTGAGGAACCTTTGTGGGCATTCCAGCTGTGAAAGTGTCTGGTTAGGTACAAGCAAAAGGGAGTATTGTACTCAGTAATGGATCTGATAAGGGTTGAGTAGAGTGGTACAATAAATTCTTTGGACCTGGATGTCATAACCTTGCTCATAATTTGGCAACATAGAATGATTTTTTTACTATCTTGATAATGTGTTGGTCGAAGACCATATTGCTTTCTACATATATTCTCAGATCCCTAAATACTGGGTCAGCTGTTAGGGGTATTTTATCAATGGAGTACTTCGCTCGGGTGGACAATTTCCAAAATGGCACTATAATGCATTTTTAGTTATGAGTTTTAATCTGTGACTTTGTCACTAGTCATTTTCTGTGTTAGTCCCACTTACAGGATCACTGTGGGGGGAATTTATTATAACTCTCACTTTACAGTCATAGTTGCTATAACATTAATGTCTTTGAAAAAGTAACTAAAGCAGTGGATAATGGTTATACATTGCATACAACATATCTGACCTGGCCAATACATTTGACAGTATTCCCCATACAGGCATTATTGATAGACTTGTAAATATGAGTATAAATCCTTATATTGTGCAGTGGAGAGCTAACAGGTTGTCTGATAGAACCTATGTGATTAGAGTTGCAGGTGCCACTTCTGAAAGCAAAAAGAAAAGTTGCCAATGGTGTACCACAGGGCTCAGTCTTGGGCCCTCTCCTATTTGGTATATGTTTCTCAGACTTTCAGGTCAGCATTCCTGGCCTATGGTTTACTAAGTTTACAGATGACTGTAAAATGGGTGTTATTATTCAGTCTTCAACTGACTCACAATTTCTCCAAAGCTACATAGGCCATGTTAACAACTGGGGTAAGGACAGTGGTTTCAAATTAAGTGTAAAAAAAGTAGCATAGTTCATTTTGGTAAACAAAACAGTTTCACCTACCGTATAGGAGATGCACCCCTCCAATCAGACACTGTTGTAGGGGATCAACCCTCTTCACATCATATACATCTATATGGATTTACACAACTAATCTCTCAACCAACCCATACAAATAACTCTCACTCTTCAAGCACCCTCATAGATTGGATACTTGTCTCAAATCCCTCCAAATACCACAGTCTGAAAACACTCCTTGACACCCTGAGTGACCACTCACCAATTAAAGTGCTCAGGTATACTCACCATCTATCTAAACTACACAGATTCATATCATGTCATAAACTCTCCAACTTCAACCCAGAAACATTTAATACCCTCCTCTCTAGAATTAATTGGAACTTCCTAACCCAGTTCCCCCTGGATGAAGCAGTCCAAGCCTTCAACTCAACTTTCCTTAACATCTTAAATTCACTTGCCACACTCCGGAAAGTACTGATAAAAACTAATATATCTCCCTGGCTATCTTAAATTACTCACTCCCTTATGAAAGCCAGAGCTAAGTCTTGGAAAACATGGATACAGTCTAAACTTCCTGCCAATAAAGAACTTAGAAACCAGACTAAAAAACTCATCAATAAAGATAAAAAAGATTTTTACTACAACCCCCCAACAACTCTAAAATCTGACCCAAAGAAATTCTGGAATGCCATAAACCAAATACTACACCCTGGTAAATGTCTCCCAATCCATGCCCAGACAAATTATCTGAAGTGACAGCTAACACCTTCAATACCTATTTTGTTGAATCAGTATCCAAGTTATTTAACCCCAACTTCAACTCCTCCAATACCAATTCTCCTAGCTGCTCTGAACCCTCTCTTACTACCAATTCCACTAGCACTTTCTCCCTTAAACCTGTTCCCACTACCTACATTAAAACTCTACTCTCCAAGTTAAAACCATGCTCTGTATCTGCTGACAACATCCCTTCATATTTTCTCCATATAGCTGCCCTCTCTCTTGCTCTGCCTCTATCTATCATAATCAATTGCTCCATCTGTGAATCTAAAGTTCCAGCAGTCTGGAAACAATTATATCCTCTACCTATTCATAAAGGAGGTAACTCCTCTGAAATCTCAAATTTCAGACCTATTGCTATCCTCTCCCCTCTATCAAAAGTCTTAGAAAAATGCATACATACACAAGTTATGCAATATCTCATACAGGAAAAAACTACTCACTCCTTCACAGCATGGCTTCCGACCTAAACATAGTACCACCACAGTTCTCCCGTCCTTTCTCAATACTATTTCCTTAGCCAGAGATGATAACAAATGTATCTCATGTCTATTTCTTGAACTCACAAAGGCTTTTGACACTGTTTCCCACTCTCTATTACTGAACAAACTGTCTGACCTCAACTTCTCCCTAGATACAGTTGCACGGTTCTCCAGCTATCTCTCTGGCAGGTTGCAATCAGTGAGATGGCACTCTGCACTATCTACTTCCCTTCCAGTAAAAATGCGTGTCCCCAAGGCTCCATTTTTGGACCACTACTTTTTAATATCTTCACCAACTCTATTCTTCTTGCTCTACAGTCATCAACATTGCTGACTCTCCTTCTGAACTTCTAACAGCTACTCAGTCATCCTTCAACTCAGTTGAAACATGACTCTCCAATAATCAGCTCATCCTCAACCCTAAAAAAACAAAACTGTTACTCTTTCTCCCAAAAAAAGCTAATCGCATCAAATCTTCCTTCTCCATAATGTCCCTAAATAATACTCTTATTGAAGTAGAATCTAGCACAAAACTCCTCAGCATTACCATTGATGATCAGCTGAAATATGACCTTCACATAAATAATTGCATTCGAAAAACTCATCAGAAACTAGGACTACTGTATAGAAATAAAAAAAATTCTCACCACTGAAGTCAGGATTACACTCACACATACTTATCTTCTTCCGTGCTTAACATATTGCTCCCAAATACTTGCTAATCTCAACTCCACCCTATTTACTAAGCTCGAGTCAACCTATCACAAGATAGCTAGATTTGCAGCTCAACAAACCTATAAATCCCACCAGTGTCTCTCCCCAAAATACCTAAATTGGCTTGAACTACCTCTCCAGCTTCTTCTCTACCAGCTCCAAATCATACACTCCATTCTATATCAGGCAGCCTTTTGTCCAGCTCTAAGCCCCCTCATCCCCCACTATTCCCCCACAAGGCAACTCAGGAGCTCAACCCAAGATCTATTACAAATGTACAAACCCAAGTCCAAAATCGGGTGTAACATATACTGCTACCACCCATGTATAGCATGGAACAAACTTCCACTTGAAATAAGATCCCTAACACATCCCAAACAATTTAAATTGGCCACAAAAAAAGTACTTTAGAAGGCACTGGATCTGCAACTGTTTTCAGCCTCCTTGAATGTATCCTTTCTAACAAACCAACAATCATTCTTTTCTCTACTTACTTTGCCCTTTCATAATCATCATCTATCCTTATTTATCTATTCCTTCCTTTTTCTCCTATCCACCTCTTCAGTTTCTTTCTCATTCCTTAGCTGCTTATACCTCCTAAGATACTGGTACAGTTCATGTGCTACATAACAAGTATAAACATCAACCTACCTTTGCTTCCCAAGTAACTTCTTAGTGATCTTATCTGAAATTGTGACACATTACTGTTGGCATTTTATTTTGATTTTATCTTTCAAGTATTATTGATTACTGTATTAGTTCTTAAACTGCATTGTAATTGTAAAATTGTTGGAATTATCTGGAGCTTTTCTCCCCGGGCCTCTGCTGAAAAAGGGCTTTTGGCTCAGTCAGACACTCCCAGTCAAGAAACGTAAAATAAATAATAAATAAAATAAATAAGTCTAGGTACTCTTGTTGATAATTCTTTATAATTTGACCATCATGTCTCTAGACTACTTAGGGAAGCCTTTTACTTGGCTCATCTAATTTCCAAAGACATCTCTACTAGATCTAAAGAAGTCTTCCTTCCTCTTTACTCATATCTTATCAAATCCATTATTGAATATATTGCACCTTTTGGCAAGTATTTATAAACATATCACACATCTTGAGAGACCTCAGAGATTCATAACTAAAATGATCAGTGACCTCAAAAATCTTAGTTATCAGGAAGACTGGCAGCCCTTTTTCTGTACTCCAGACTCAAAGACTCCTCCATGGAGATCACTGTCCAGCCTTTCATGCCATGAAAGATCTAACCCTATTTGATCTCTTATTCCCCCTCAAAATTAATGGAACCTCAAACACTTGGTTAAAGGAACTAAACCTTCATCAGCAGATAAATAAGACAGGTCAAAGTGATAGGTTCATATCCCAATATATCCCTGAGCTTCGAAACAAACTCCCACTACATGTCAAACAGAGTAGTACCTTCAAGGTTATCATAGATAATTGAATGGCAGCCTCAAATTCTCTCTTGTTAGACATAACTTTTGAATAGGGATTTGTAGCTAAGCTTGTAATGGTCTGCAGACTGATTGCCTAGTACTTACCTATGAATCTATGAACCAATGAACCTACAAATCAGATGCTTAGAGATGTCTAAAAACAATGATCTGACAATGTACTCAGTTCAGATATATGCAGATATACCAGAGCTACTTCTTATTAAGCAGTGCTGTATCTGTAGCAAGACCAGTCTAAATACATGTTGTACATTAGATAAAGTTATTTATGAAGTTTTGGAGGAGGTGAACATGCATGCATGCATTTCTCCAGAATTTTCTTTGATGGATGAGAAGTGGGAGTACCTACAGTTCATCATAGTGGTGGCCATCCTGAGTCCACCAAAATAATGGTGGTGAAGCGGTTCCTGGTATTCCTCGGAGGTAAAAATGCATCACAATTAATCCAGAGCGGTGGTGCATATATAAGTATTGGGTTGGTAAAGCCTACCTATGTTTATGTAAGTAATAAACAAGGTTAGTATTACCTAGCAAAGACTTTCACATGTACACATGGTGTAGCCTAACAAAGTTTACATCATGTGCATGTCTTTTCATAGGCACATCAGGTCCTGCAGTTAGGACAAGCCACCACAGTAGGCAAGGTGCTGGGGAGCAGGTAGAACAGTCTGAGCCCGAATAATGTGCTGATGTCAGCACCTCTGATATGTTTAGCAGTAATGCTGATATAGAAGGGCATGTGTCACAGTTAGAGGATATGATGACACTGTCTGTCTCACTCCAAATCGCAGGCAGGTTAAGTAGTGGTTTACATATCATATTCTCACAAATGGGCAAGTGACACCAATTAGTTCAGGATATAATACAGACCCTGACAACATGCATCACCAACAGGATGAATTTAGGGGAATGTGTTTGGGCTTCCTATTTCTCTGCATACCAAAGTAATGTTCATCTCTTAGCTCAAGGCATTTCATATGCATTTGCCTCATGAATAAACAATTTCTTTGACAGTATGGCTTTCTTGGTGAAACAGCATATCTGCTTCCCTGAACAGTGGAGGAGAGAGCCACCACTCTTCATGGTTTCTATGACATCGCTCACCTCCCTGAGGTGCTGGGTACACACATGCTAACAAACCTTCACACACATATATATGAACAGGAAAGACTACCATTACCTGAACTGACAGGTATTATGCAGTACAGAGGATATTACATACAATATGAGTGTGTGTGTGTGTGTGTGTGTGTGTGTGTGTGTGTGTGTGTGTGTGTGTGTGTGTGTGTGTGTGTGTGTGTGTGTGTGTGTGAGGAGAGAGCATCCTGGTAGTTCCCATGATTCCCATATATGATTTATCTGTCTAGAATGTACACCTGCAATCTGTGCGGTGATTTCCCAAAGATCCATCTGGTTGGCAAGTGCTGGCACTGTGTGTGACATAAATGTGACATATGCACAAATAATGCAAGTAGCCAATCCCCCAGAAGAAAATATTTGGTTGTGTTGTATGGTGCAGGTGATACTTGTTACCCCCTGGAGCTGGAGCTCACGATCTTGGTCTGCAGTAGCCGAACCCTGGTGGAAATGTAATGCAACACACTGCCCGTGCCCAGACATAAAATATAACTAAATACGTAGCTAGTCTGCTGAAGGTATCCTTTTGGTGTCTTTACACATCTGGAGAGTCACTACAGTACTTCTGTAACTTCTCTGAGACAGCCATTAAAATAGTTGCTGTTTGTGCCACGTTACATAACATGACTCAGATACAGGGTCTAACACAGACAAATGACTGGTGTTAAAGTCAAGGACTAAAACTCAATGTCAAGAAATGCATTATAGTGGCTTTTGGGAAAACTGCCACTCTGGCTAATTTAATCCTTCAATAAGACACCCGTAAGACCCGACCCGGTATTTGGGGATCTGGGAACCTGTGTAGACAGTAATCTGGACTTTGACCAACATGTGGCCAAGGTAGTAAGGAAACCATTCTATGTTGCCCATCTTATCAGTGAGAGCATGGCATCCAGGTTAAGGGAAGTCATAGTATCACTTTATTCTGCTCCTTATCAGATGTGTCATTGTGTATAATGCCCACTTCAACATGCACCTGACTAGATATGTGCTACAGTTGGAATGTCACACAAAAGTTCCTTACCAGGAGAATCCAGGGTATAAACACAATATCCTATATGGATTTCCTTAAAGCCCTGTTAATATGCTGTGTCTCCTGCAGGTTACTGAGAGGCGATCTATGCCTGGCATACAAGACATACTTGGATCCAGCTGTGAATGACCGTTTACATATCCGCAAAATGAACAGCATCAGGACCAGTAGATCCAAGGATTTAAATTTTGCTTGGTACATAAATAAGACACTTTGGCAAGACAGATATGTGTCTCAGAGAATCCCCATGCCCTGGAACAGTCTCCCTATCCATGTGAAGCAGAATCCATACAAAACCCTATTTCAACGTAACCTTGACCAATGGATGGGAAATTGGAAGTTCACCCAGGGTCTGGCCCAAATGTCTCTGATATACAGAGGCAAACAGTAAAGTTCAAACTAAAATACCCCCCCACATGACCTCTAGAAACTTCCTTACTAACATACCCCCTCCTAACAAACACCCATGATACATAGGGACACAATTGGGCTGGACTGCATGGCTAGGCTTATAAAGGCCTTGGTGGTTGTTAGCCAAGTAAATAACTATGAACTATGAACCTTTGACACTTCAGAAGCAAGATGGGCATCCCCACTAAATGGCAGCATTACAATATGTCCTAGACAGCATATCAGCAATAGCTGATAGAGCTGACAATAATCCAGGACAGGAAGATGGGTATGTGCAAAGAGACTCCTAGACAGTAGCAGGCACAGTACGTAGCTGAGCTGGCAAAGTGGCAATAAGTGCTTCATAACTGAAGGCCATGACAACTGTAAACTGACAATGTCTCATTAGAATACACACAATACATGCAGTGTTCCTATCAAGTCATGTGGGTCTGCACATTGTCACACTCTGCATCACCTCAACACAACACAGGAGGAATATCATTGTGGGCCACAGATGTCATCATTTACACAGGTGATAGTGGACACAATCACATGACTCTCAACACAAACTAGGTGAAGGAAACACATTAAAGAGATACAAGCAGTGACCATGTCCTCCAGAACTACCAGTGTATCATTAGCATGTCTTCTTGTGACTGGAATGGCATGCCACTAAGTGGCTTGGACCTGGTATCATTTTGTTGGCAAGACACAATAGAGCTTTAGACTTTCTATGGCAGAGATGGTGTGCTATTTCTGACTTGGCTACTGTTTATCTCCATGGCTGGATTTGCTTTGAATTCCTATTTGTGACTTGGGTTTGGATGGAGCTTGCTGATATGATGCCCCACTTACAATGAGGGAAGGCAGACTTTCTGACAGCTCTAGTCACAACTGTTGAGCATCCCCCCCATGCAGAGTCCCATGTACATCCACCCTGTGTACACAACCTGCCCCTGCCACAGACAATGCAACTGGTTTGGTTATGTGTGATGGCACTGGCAATACTGTGTATACAGGTGTCAACTGAGGTGTTGAGTACCACCCTAACCTTTGTTAGGCTAGTTGTTTTGTAATAGCTATGCTCCATATGCTTAAGGAACTCAGAGTGGTGTCAGGCAGCATTTTCACATATGTCACTCAACATGCTTGCCAGCTCCATGGCCCACTGTATGGCAGCAGACTGTACCTGGATGATAGGCCTGTAAATCTGTTGATTTATCCCCAACATACATGTATGTCAGGGGATATATGTGAATTGTGATGGCACTGGGCAATGCTATGTTGTTGGGGTATGGTATACATGTCTATAGAAAAATCAATGTGCAAACTGGATAATGCTTTCTAAGATGCTGGGGGAGCTGTTCTCAAGTTGTCAACTACAGGAGGTCCCTCCATTTCAGGTGATGGTGTGTTCTTGTCCAGTACAACCACAGGGGGGCTCAGCCTGTACAGCTGCACATACAAATGAAACCTCTGTACAGGGCCCACCTCCACCCCAGCCCTACACCTTACTTGAGCGAAAGTCCTTTCTGCAACACCGCTATTGCACAAGGCACAAGATACACATCACATATGGCAGTACATGTGCATAATATTAAATCTATCCCTTCCCTAGACTTTTCTCTACCCCACAAGCACTCATCCACAAATACATGCACATGCACACACACACACACACACACACACACACACACACACACACACACACACACACACACACACACACACACACATTACCATCCCTAATGCTGAAACTTTCAGCATATCTAAAAATTTTAGCCTTAAAAACCATAACCCACACTTACCTTATCCATTAGCATTCAGTCTTCTTCCTCTTGAAATGTCCAGCACTTGATAAAGAGTGATTTTGATGAATTTCCCAAGCACTTCACTCTGTTGACAAACTGATGATTAAACAGTGTGAGGTGCACTATGGATTTTAGATCTTATTTTATTGTAGCCGGTTTCAAAGCCAGCCTGTTATTTGCCAAGTAGTCTCATATACTTCTCTATATGTCTTCACAGTACTGTTCCTGTTTTCGGTATGCATCACGACCATTTTGGACCCACACCATCCTCTTATGTCTCTTAAGTATCAGAGCTAGTCTTCCACCTTGATATACTCTGTTACTGCTTACATAGACACCTTGTTCCACCCTGGTACTGTTTCCATATACATGCACACTGCTGCTGTTTCCATATATACCTTGGTACACACTGCTACTGTTTCCATATACACTTTGTTTCACACTGCTGCTGTTTCCATATACACCTTGTTACACACTGCTGCTGTTTCCATATATGCCTTGGCACACACTGCTACTGTTTCCATATACACTTTGTTTCACACTGCTGCTGTTTCCATATACACCTTGTTGCACACTGCTGCTGTTTCCATATATACCTTGGTACACACTGCTACTGTTTCCATATACACTTAGTTTCACACTGCTGCTGTTTCCATATACACCTTGTTCCACACTGCTGTTGTTTCCATATACACCTTGTCCCACACTGCTACTGTTTCCATATTCACCTTGTTCCACACTGCTGCTTTTTCCATATATACTTTGTTCCACACTGCTACTGTTTCCATATACACCTTTCTCTATGCTGCTACTGTTTCCATATACACCTTGTTCTACACTACTACTACTGTTTCCATATACACCTTGTTCCACACTGCTACTGTTTTCATAGATACCTTGTTCCACACTGCTGTTGTTTCCATATACACCTTGTCTCACACTGCTACTGCTTCCATATGCACCTTGTCCCACACTGCTACTGTTTCCATATATACCTTGTTCCACACTGCTGTTTCCATATACACCTTGTTCCACACTGCTGCTGTTTCCATATACACCTGGTTCCACACTGCTACTGTTTCCATATACACCTGGTTCCACACTGCTGCTCTTTCCATATACACCTTGTTCCACACTGCTGCTGTTTCCATATACACCTTGTTCCACACTGCTACAGTTTCCATATACGCCTTGCCTCCAGAATTACCCACACTCACCTGATTTCATCATGAAGCTAGCTTAGGTTCCTACAAACCTTACAGCTTGCTCTTTCCAATAACTTTATGAACAATGTTATAGACCTATATCATACACTCATTACCCACTTATCCCTATCCCTTGTGTTCAGTCTGGGCTCAACTATGTCACTAGGTCTTTAAGAGAACGCATAAGAGAGCACATTTATGCAATATCCAAAGGTAACACACTGAATGCCCTTGCGAAACATGTAGCCGAGGCAGGTGAACATCACATTTTTAGATTTCTTGTTCTTGAATTGGTGAAGACAGACAGTAGATTAGGCAATGCTAGAAATAGGGTTGAAGAAAGAGAAGGGAAGTGGATTACCAAACTACAAGCACATAGGTTTGGGCTCAATGAAAAACTTTCTATTAAGTCCTTCTTAGCCTCTAGACCATTGAAACATTGATGCCCACTTTTATATTATTCTTTAATAGTTGTCTTCTTGTGTCAAAGTTTTCAATAATCATGTTTTAGATACATGTTTTTATGCATATGCTTTTTGTTTTTGTCTCTGTTTGTATTTTTATATATATTTGTGATTTAACTGTCTCTTTAAGTCAATTATGACATCATGTTATTGGATGTTTAAAAGGGACTATTTTCAGCAGCCTTCTATGTCTGATGAAGCGTTGGGTATCAACGCGAAAGCGCTTACTACTACTTTGCTGCAGTCTTTGTTGTTCGCAATAAAGGAGGATTTTATTTTATTAGTGATTCTCTTGGACTTATTTATTGGAATTTGAATATCAGCCCGTGGTGCACTCTCTATCCTTTTTTTACATGATTTCTAGCATTTGAGGGGAGTGCTTTACCTGGCAGTGTGTCTCTTTTGATTAATGTTATAGACCTATATCATACACTCATTACCCACTTATCCCTATCCCTTGTGTTCAGTCTGGGCTCAACTATGTCACTGTAAAATACAACACAAGTCACCTTGGCGTGTGTCTATGTATAGGTCCACTTCATAACATTGAATTTCATAACTTTGAGACCAAAACATCTAAATCCCAAAACATTGAAAACCCAAAACATTAAAAACTGAGAACACTGAAAGTGTGCTTCATAACATTGAAAACTACAGTGCATATGTAAATAACATCCCCTCCATCTACAACAACACCTAACTAACAAACACACGTCCTACTACGTTTCTGCAGGGGGGGTAATCCCCCCACACCCCCTGTAACTTAAATATACCAACTCCAAGATCGCACTACAGTGGAAAAAAGTTAATTTCCTAACCTCATAATGAGGTTAGGAAATTAACATTTTTCCACTGTAGTGCGATCTTGGAGTTGGTATATTTAATTTACGGGAGAGCAGAGCCCCCCACATGGGGGTGTGCAGGGGGGCTTGCCCCCCTGTAGAAATGTAGTAGAAAGTGTGTTTGTTAGTTAGGTGGTGTTGTAGGTGGAGGAGATCTTATTAACTTGTCCAATGTAGTTTTCAATGCTATGAAGCACACTTTCAATGTTCTGAGTTTTCAATGTTTTGGGTTTTCAGTGTTTTGAATTTTCGATGTTATGGTCTCAATGTTATGAAATTCAATGTTATGAAATTTCAATGTTTTGAAGTAGACCCCTTATGTATAATTAAGTTTCAACAGAATTAGACAAAATGCATTTTTATAGAGTCCAGCTCCTTGCGACCCCCCACACTCCTCTTATATAAACCAACTTCAAAATCACGGCAGTGTATCTCAGAGAAAGGGCTAATTACACTTTAAAGTGCATTTTATACTTCAACCTTTCTCTGAGATGCAGCTATCCTGAGCACACAAAATCTAACACTAATTCCTCAAGGAAATCAGTTTGGCATTACTACATCATTACAGAAACACACCCTGACCAATAATGTTCAGCAAAACATTTTTCACTGTCAGGCATTGAACTCCTGATGGGAACCTGTTCCAGCTTCACCATTCATTTTTTTGTTGACCGAACAGTTTACTTAGTTTGTTAATCTGCATTTCCCTGTAGTAATACTGTTGAGGTCTGCCTTAAACTGCCACTCTATTTATGATTTCTTTTTCATACAAAATGTGTTTTTTAAGCCTGTATCATATACATGTTTTAGCACTTGGGAGCTTGAAGCAGTGCTTACAAATGCATCCTAGGAGAGAGAAGTTAGTGGGTAAGTAACCATAGTTTCAGTCATTGAAACCCCTATCTGGCTCACTTGTCACAAGAGATTCTTTTCATCATCACAGAAAAGTATGTATCAGAGCAACTCAAAGAAATTCTTTGAATAAGAATTATATATCTTATTATTCAAGGCTTCTTTTCAGTCTTCTTTTCCGCTCTCACTGTGTGGGGTTAATTACTTTAGAGTCTGTGGAGGGAAGTTATATGACTCACCCATTCTTTGAGAATGGTGCTTGATAACTGACTCACATGGTGTTAAACTATGAATCATATTTTATATGAGCTTGAAAGTGAGCTGTGTGAATTTATCATGGTACAGCATTTTGGCACTGTTTGTAGGCAATCATCTCATACTTTTGCAGCTTCTTACAAACCCTTGTTTGTTTTGCAATAGCTTAACTCACTCATACGGTCTCAGACCATAGGTTATAAATACAGATGGAGTGATAAAGCAACCCTGTTGCTGTCACTGGACTCGTTTATGCAACTCTTTGCTTTGCAAAACTGCTAAACTTGATTCAGAAGGGGCATAATATTTTATTAAAGTGAAGATATTCTCAAACAAGACAGTGCAGTTGTAAGGTAAAGGAGTTTTCATGCCTGTAATGTTACTGAGGTATCAGTTATTGTCCATTGTTCAGAATGGTTCCTAATCTGCAGTGAAGATTCTGTCATTCTGGGATGTAGTGACCTTGTCATATAATTGTGACCATGGGTCCCAGATGTTAACAGGTTGACAGTGTCCATTTTAGAGGATCAAGTGAGAAACAAATGCCAGTCATATACCAGGACAAACTCTGGTGGAGAGCATCTTTATACTTTCAGCTGAAGACATGCAACTGTTATACAATAAAACAGTGCACAGAGTGAGATCTTGTACTGCATATCTCTCAGAAAAGTTGACAGAATAACAGGTTTTGCATTAGCACGGTGTATATGGAAGCAGGCAGCAAATGTAACAAGAGGTTAAAAGATAAAATCTGCAGATAGCCCTTAAGGGTAGTACGTCTCACTGGCAGAAACTCATATGGTCTGTTGCAACTTACAAAATGTTTTCATCACTGGATTGAAAGTGACTTTTCCTCCCATGCTTCTAGTAAAATGGCGTTTCTGGAAAGATAAAAAGGAAAACAAAGGAAAGAATACAAGGAAATATTTCTTCATCGAATGTGTCACTGGCTGCATAGAATCGACTTCGGCCAGAAGCGAGATTTAAAATGTCTGATTAAAACTCTAGAAGTAGAATATGAAGGTAAAACAAGAAATCAATTAGATTCTGGCTAGTTTTTTATTTTTTTTTCATAATTTTGTTGATTCCTATGGTAACTGTATGCCAGCAGACATGTTCCACAAGACATCCTTCATCATCTGCCACCGTTATTTCCATGGCACCATCCAACCTTCTCCATCAGAGCAGCACCTCACAAACGAGGGAAATCCAGTGTCTATGCAGTCAGGAGAATTGATTGGAGAAGAGATCAATGTGTCATGACATTGCATCATCTTTACAGCTGCTGAGAGCTTTTTTTGAATATATTTCCCAGTATCCCACACATTTTCTCATGGGTATTCTGTATGTACACAACTGTGGACTAGCTTCATTGGTCTCCAGTAGTTACTGCTGGTCATTAGCTGGAAGACTTTCCCTCCTTCCTGGGGTAGCTGACCTGGCAAAAATGCCAACCTCCCCCTCCCACCAATGACTTCTTAAGAATCAGACTTGCTACTCAAACCTGAGTTACCTTTCATAAGAGAAGGACAAAATGAATAAACTAGATGGGACAAGTGGTTTCAGTTTGACATTAATTGCCATGTTTCTCTGCATTTCACCATTACTATATAACCATTGCATGGCCAGATCTGGGGCCTTTCTTTGCATTCTACCTAACCAGGAACAGGAATCTATGAATGGTGAGTTGCAGCATCCATACTTTAAAGCTAAAACAACTTTGTTTATGCTTGCTTATTGCTTCATTACATTATCCTCTCTTATACCTTCTGGAGATACAGTCCTTGACTCAAACTTTGCAGCAACATCTCCAGCTGCAGAAGGACTTGAGCTGTGATTTAAGGTCTTTGCAAGTGCTGCTATCTTCCTGCATTGGGAATACAGCCCATGGCACTGCTTTAATGTTTTTTTTTACCTATAAAAGACCTAGGCACAGTATATATATATATATATATATATATATATATATATATATATATATATGTCTTTGTGTAAATATATATATATATATATATATATATATATATATATATATATATAAAGTTTGATCCCAAATCTAGCTAGTGCTCCTGACTTCAGGAGCAAGCCAGGAAGTGAGGTCCTTTTCTGTGCTTCTCAAGTTAGAGTGGGAGCAAGAAAATAAAGATCTTTAATTACACTTGTAGCAAGCCACTTGCAACAACTGCCGTAAGTACTGTGCAACAGTTTATATACCATACACGGAGCACTGAAACACTTCTGCCCTGACCACTAATGCACAATTGGCATTCATTTCTGAATGCTAGTAGTGGACTTCCTTGTGATCAACCATCTCCTTGTGATCTCCTGACTGTGCCCCTTCATCTTGTGCCCAGGGTGTCTGCACCCTTCTTCTCACCCTAGCTATTCTTCTGTGTAAGGCACTTCACCTTCATCACCTCAAGCTTCCTCAGATGCTTTACCTTCATGGCCCATGTTTCTGTCTCATACAGAAGCACTGCTCACACCACCATACTGTGCACCTTACTTTTCAGCTTCATTAGCATTCTTCCTTCATACACAGCCCCTGACACCATCTGACAGTTGACTGCAACACCTCTGATTTTAGCTTTGACCTCCTCATTCAGACTCCCTTTTGCCTCAGCCACCCCCAGATGCTTGAAGTTGTTAACCTGTTCTATTCTGTCTTAATTTTCAGCTTTTTCTGGGTTTTTTTTCCATTTGTGCCATGACCCCTATTTTGTTTGTACTCAGTTTCTTTTCATGTGCCTTTAGTTTTGCATTCTAGTCCCCTATGTTGTGTCTTTTGACTTTTCCCGGTTAGGGGTCGCCACAGAGGAACTCCGGTCCGCTAATGATTGGCAGTAGATTTTTACATGCCGAGTTGCCAGCCCTGATGCATAACCTTCAACGAAGGTATGCCCATTCACGCATGTCTCCACACTAGCTGAGAATCGAACAGGACAATGTCTTACTGTGAGGCGACAATGGTACCGCAGCACCACCAAAGCAGTGATATTCTAGATTAACTGAATTTCTTGGTCAGCATATCAGTTTTTATGCATTGAAAGACACAACAACATAGATACTCAGAGGCAATGAAGAGACCTTTCTTTGTTAACAAAACACTACTACTCATTCCTTGTTACATCTGAAACTTGGATTTCTAAAACATGAAGTATTTTTTTTGTACATGTACTATATAACTATTATTGTACACTGTAGAGTTATTTTCTATTATGTCATTCATGGACAAAACAGAAAACCAAACCTGTCTGGCTGAAACTGCTCTACATCTGTAAGTTCATTTTTAATCACTCACAGGAAAAAGTGAATCAGGTATATATTTAAAAAATGCTGAGAATGAGATTGAAACGAAACATATATATCTCACCTTAATCATCTTACTTATTAGCAAAAAAAAAAAAAAAAAAACATGTAAGAAGTATTGTAGCTTAACTGTGGAAGCAAACTTTTTGACCATGATGAGAAAATGGTACTTCTAACATTCATGAAACATATGAATATACTGATGTTCAAGTCCAAAAAAAAGATATATATTAAAGCATGCTAACATGTAAAGCTGTATGCATAAACTTCAGACCTGCAAGCAGCACGGTTGTTTGTGATGTTTTTCACTTCTGCAATTTTAAGCACTAGCCTGCCCTCACTTTTAGTGGAGTTATCCAGTTCCTGTTACATTCTAAAATTTTTGTTATACTATTGCCTGACAATAAGCTTAAACACAGATGTCTCATGTTGGGAATTATAATATGACTCACGTTTTCAAAGCATGACAAGCTTTATTTCTGTCATTGAAGTGTTTTTTTTTCCTTTTTCTTTTTTGGTTAAAGTGTAATCCAAGAATTACAAAAGCCTTTGATTTTTCTTTTTAGAATAGGGCAAAGTCTATCTTGAATTACACCTAAACTATTGTAGAAGGTGTACAGTACAACAATAAGGTTTTGTATTGCAAATTTGGGACTACTGCACCATTGTGAGTTCATTTTCAAGCAGCTTTGTTAGCTAGAATCAAGTATAAATCTACTTTTCATTAGAGGTGAAGTAAAATCTTTGATTTTTAGAGAGCAGGATGTTCAGTACAGTGAGCCTTAATGTTACTTGATAATTATACTCAGAGCAAGAAATGTACAGGAATATTTAATAATATCCGCAGTTAGCGTCCAAGATATTGGACTTGGTCTCATTGGTTCATTTATAATCTGAGTAAGATTTAGAAGAGATCACTTTTGGTTTAATTGATTTTTATTACTTCCTAACCAATTCATATTAAGGTCAAGAAGAAGTAATTGTTTTGTTTGGGGGAACGTGGCTATTATTGCTTGAAGGCATTTTTCAGCTAGAAAGGCAAATCAAGAGGATGGATGTTTACAGCTGCAATTAGTATTTTGCTATGGTTTGCACTTGGTCACAGGGTCAAATTAGGTCACTATCAAGTGGGGCAGTCTTCTTATTTTTAAAGGTAGTTTGTAAATTGGATTTTTTTTTGGATAAAGGACATTAACCCACCTCCTTGCCTAAATTCTGATCTATTATCATAGTATAGGTGATAGTCATTTCTTAAAGAATCCAAAAGGCAAAAAATGCCTTTCTTTTAAGAATCAGATTTGGTTAAAACTCGTGGTGTATATATTGGATGATCCAATATTATTCCTGTCTTTTCCTGCTTTATCTAGTAGCAACATTTGTAACTAAAATGAATGAATGCCACTTACAAGTATCTTAAAACAAAGATATGCCCACACTGTGAAAAAATACAATACAGTTGCACCTCCAGTTTCACTAGGGTTAGGTGCGGCAGACCCCTGCAAAGTCCAAAGAATTGTGAATAATAATTAGGCCCGTAACCTCAGCTCCAAGTCTTACCAATAACTAAAAAAGTCCATCTAGTAAACTTTCCATGTAAATTTCAGGGGCAGGGGGTGGCAGAAGTGGATGGTTCTACTTTGGGAAAATATGTTGTGATTGGCGTCTGACTCCTTTGCCTGTTAATTTCTTTAAAAGCATTTGTGTGTGGAATTAATGCCATGACATCATTGATGGCTCAATCTCATACACAGTATCTATAACAGCCCTAGGAGTTCTGAGAAGACTAGCCAAATTTTCAAGCATAAACTTGTCCTCTGGCACCAGTTCTTTGTCTTCTTCTTCCTCATCATGCCCAACCTTGTCATCTGTAGCAGTCATTTCCAGTAGATCTTGGTCTTGCAGTTCCTCAACGTTCGTGTCAATTAATTCTTCAATTTCCTTAAGCTCCATGTCTTGAAAACCTTAAGCACCAACCTGCCTTGCTACTTCCACAATTTCTTTCATTAGCTGTTTTATCGTCTCAGTGGTAAAGCCTGTGAAATTATTTACACATTCTGGCCAAAGATTTTTCCAGCAAGAATTTATTTTCTCGGGCTTTATGTCTTTAATGGGTCCTCCAATGATATCCAAGGCATCAGTAATGGTAAATTCATTTCATACTTTTATAATATTCTTTGCATCAGGGTTTTCTTCCATTCTTTGCAAAATTCCTTCTATGCGATACCTTATGTAGTGAGCCTTGAATATCCTTAGGGCGCTGTAGTTGAGAGGCTGAATAAGTGATGTGGCATTAGAGGACATGTAAACCACATCCGCCCCTTCCATGTTAAATTCACGAGGTTCTTGGAGGCCAGGGACATTGTCCAACACAAGCAGCCCCTTGAAAGGCAAACTTTTACTTGCTAGATATTTTCACACATCAGGGTCAAAACACCGATGAAACCACACAATGAAGAGAGCTTTGGTTTCCAGGCCTTCCTATTGTGCATCCAGTAAACTGGCAGCTGAAACATGTCCTTCTCTCTCAATGTCCTGGGGTTAGCCACCTCATAGATAAGAGCTGTTTTTATCATAAACACCCTAACATTGGCACAGAGCAGAAGTGTCAGTCTGTCCCTTGCTGTCTTGAATCCTTGCGCCTTCTTTCCTTCTTTTGTAATAAAAGTTCTCTCCTGGCATTCTTTTCCAAAAGAGAGCAGTTCATCAGCAAACATCTGCTTGGGTTGATAACTTTTCTCCTCAATCAGCTTCTTCCAAATTGCAGGGGATTCCCTCGCTGCCTCTTCATTGGCAGACGCTGCTTCTCCAGTCATCTTGACATTGAGTAAGCCACACCTATGCCAATGCACCCCCAGCCTGCATTAAATTCATGACCCCTGCTTGTATCTTGCCTACCTTCTTGTTCCTTCAAAACACCATACACAGCTTTAGCCTTGTTCATAATCTTATTAGAGTTCACCAGAATTCCTTTCTTGTGGCAATCTTGCACCCACACAAAAGCTGCATTTTCCATTCAGGACACATGGGGATCATACAGCTGATGCAATGTCTTAACACCAGGAGCTGCTGCAGCAGCAATGGCTTTGCATATTTCTCTCTCTTTTTTCTTGATATGGCTTATGGTCACCTCATTTATCCTGTAATGGCAGCCAACTGTGCTTGCAGGCATCCCACTATGAAGCTTGTCTAACAATTCAACTTTCTCTGTCAGCGTCTTCACTTTCTTTACCCCCTTTGATTCACTTTCTGAGGTACCAGGAGCAGTACGCTTTGGACCCATAATTAACAGTTAGGTTTGTTAACAGCAAGCGAAAATAGCAAAGTTATTGAGATACAGACCACAAAGAGACCAACTCATGACTGTTGTTGTCTGCAGAGACAAAGAAGCGTGGGACTGGCATAGTCAAGCATTATGCGTAGGACCCACAGTTCTTTTTTAACAAAACTAAAATTTATTACAGTAATAATGCAGAAATAATTTTGAATGCAGTTTTATTAACATTTTAAATTAGTGTTCAATAAAATAAATATTTCATGATTAATTTTGTTATGAATGAATAATACTGCATTATGTATGTATTGTATTTCTTTTTATTTCTGCATTGTCTGTGAGTTTCGGAAATTTCACCAAATGTTCAGTTAAACAAAGCGCTGGCAATTTGTGAATAAGTGGATTAGCAAAATTAAAATTAGCAAAAGTGGAGGTGCAACTGTGCTATCACTTACATCAACATACAGTTGTTTGTTTGCTTGTTTATTTATTTTTTTTGACATGCATGCATTTGTTGATCAGGGTATAGCACTCATCTAATGGTCCATTTTCTGGTTCAGCCCAGGGTTTCCAACCGGATTTAAAAAAAAGAAACAAAAAGGATGCCAGGTAATATAAGAAGATGATTACACAGTAACTCATATTAACAAAACAGTAGCACAATAGTACTACAATTAGATAATTCAATTAACCAGTGAAGGTTGGCAATAGATTGTTACATTTCTTACAGCAGGTATACACAGAGTAATAATGGCATTTATACTTCAGCATTTATTTATTTATATTTGTTTACCATGGTAATGCACTGATCAATATTGACCAATTTCAGGCTCATTCCATGTGAAATACAAAACTTTTCACAAACAAAGAATTCCAAAAAAAAAATCAGAAATATAAACAATAGCAAAGTAATTCAGACTAACTGCATAGAAAAAAAACTGTATGTGCACTTTCTGGTGAACACACATAGTGGAATGAAGAATCATGCAGAGTATAATGTACAATACAATACATTGGTTTCCAAAGTGGGGCAGTCTATCACAACTCATGTGTATCTTCTGAACCCACCTTGTATCTTCCCCAGGTGAGAGATGCCTAAATATATAAAGTACCCACAGAAATATCATCTTTTGCTCCACATTTATTCCTTCCACATATTATTTTTACAAAACCATCCACTTGGGACAACAACTCATTTTATACCATGACCCCCCATTAATATTCCAAAACGTGCACGCTGATTGGCCAGCGTGCACGTTGTAAATCGACTTATACTAATGGAAAAAGGTCCGGTCGCCCAGACTTTTTCCATTAGTATAAGTCTTTTTTTAAAACATTGTCTCGCTATGTTAAAAGAGTTTAACATAGCGACACAGGTTTAAAAAAAGCAACGGAGATCTCCATTGCTTTTTTTAAAGCTGTCTCTCTATGTTAAACTCCTGTAACATAGCGACACAGTGTGTAAAAAGCAACGGAGATCTTGCTTTCTCCGTTGCTTTTTACTGTTTCGCTATGTTAAATGGGTTTAACATAAAGAGACAACTTTAAAAAGCAACGGAGATCTCCCTTGCTTATTTTAAAGCTGTCTCGCTATGTTAAACTCATTTAACATAGCGAGAGAGGTTTAAAAAAATAAAAAGCAATGGAGAAAGCAAGATCTCCGTTGCTTTTTACTGTTTCGCTATGTTAAATGGGTTTAACATAGCGAGACAGCTTTGAAATAAGCAACGGACATCTCCGTTGCTTATTTTAAAGCTGTCTCGCTATGTTAAACCCATTTATCATAGCGAAACAGTAAAAAGCAATGGAGATCTTGCTTTATCCGTTCGTTTTGGCCACAGCTCTGATGTACTGCGTAGGCATGCGCAGTACATCAGAACTGCCGCTGATGCCAGACAGCTGCGGAAGGGCAGCAAAGAGGCATTATACAATGCCATTATTTAAGAAAAGTAATTGTTTCTTTTCTTAAATAATGTCATAGTATAATAGCAATAACCCACTTCTGGGTGTGGGTAATGCGGGATTTACCCACGGTTGTCTTTGTTTGGTCCCTCAGGCTTCGCCCTCAGGACCAAACCACGCCAACCATGGGTAAATCCCACATTACCCACACCCAGGTGTGGGTTATTGCTATAATAATTTTCCTGCACTGTCTGACCTAAAGTCATCCAAATGTTTATACTCAAATACATAACCCCCATTTCTTTCCTCTCACCTCCTGTTTAATTTTACCCACCCATTCCAGTTCTCACTTGCACAGTCTACTTCTAACTACATTCAAGTCCTGAATTCATTCTGAATTCTTGAAATATCATCTAGACCTCTTCCAACACAAGATACAATCTGTCTGTTGCCAAAATACAATCCCACGACCATCCTAAAAATTTTCTGCTTAACTAGAATACTGTCTAAACATTCTCTTTGCATTACTTGCTTTGTACTGTGTTTAAATAAATTCACTCTACTAAGTGAATATATTAGGAAAAGATACTTCAGGATGTAGTTTCTTTGCTGCAGATCTCTAGAAGAAAATAAAGCAATAATACAATGACAAATTAAAAAAAATACGATATAAAAACTAAATATAAGCTATGGTATTACAGAAAATTCAATAATGATATACTTAGTACACTGCATAGCTCTATAAAAATTAATTAAGCAGCATTTTGTATTTCATCTAACTGTTGTGCTTCCTTCTACTGTTAGATGTGAGCACCAGGAAATTTAACAGTTACATGCCTGGCTTCCTCAGACCCAGCCCTGATGAATCTAAACAAACAGCAGCAGAAACACTAGATCCAGGGATTTGAACTTCACTTGTGATTTAAATAGAACGTGCTGTAGAGACAGACATGTGTCGCAAAGAATCCCTACACTATGGGATAGGCTCATCATCCAGGTAAAACAGAGTTCAAACAAAACCTTGACAGTTGGATGGGAAATCATAAAGGTATACCCTGGTCTGGTCCCCATGTTCCTTACAGGCAGAGGCCCTCAATAAGAAAAGTATAATCCTAACCAACACTCTCCCCTATAAATCCTTAACTACCTGCTTACTTACATGCCCCCCATGTGATTCTTGGGACCCAAATGGTTTGAGGTGCACAGCTAAACTTGTAAGGGTCATAGTGATTGTTAGCTTAGTAACAGCCCCTGAACCTATAAGATACAAGATCACCCCTGGTAACACTGGCATAGCCATGTGACATGCCAACTATGTAACAGTAACATATTTTTATTTATTGTATATCGGTTTATCCCATAATGACATGGCATCCATAAATGAATAATAAAAGTCCAGTTCAAATAACTATGACCTGTTGTACTGATGTACTTCAGCAGACCTATAAACTCTAATACCTTCACCATGAATGGAGAAGTTATTGAACAGAGTAGGAGTTGCATTCTCCTATCAGTAGCATTGCCATTATAGCTAAAACCATTTAACAGCACAATTCAGATTTGTACGTAATACAAAATAATGTAGAGACTATTCAGTAAAAATATCTTCATAATCATCTGTGCTAAGTCTATGCAAATCTTCTTTCACCCTATGGTCTTGTAGTCCCCCAAAAGTCATCAACTCACTCCCACATATTTACAAAAGTACTCTGTGCATGTTCTAGTTTCCCAGTTCTACTTTGTCCCATTTCTTTTCTTCTTTGTAAGACCATACAGTTTCTTTCAGCAAATCACAATGCTGTAACCAGCTTGTGTTACAAAAGGAATCAGGCAAGCTTCGGACAAGTGCAACAGATATACATCTCCACCATTGTCTTAAACTCATTATTATAAAATATTGAAACAGTCCTGGTGTATCCATGCAGTGCATTCTAGGGGTACAAACAAAAGTGTTATTGCTCTAGTCTTTCCTGTATTCATCTTACATCATGACAATTTCTGAAACTGCTTCAGAATATTAAATAATGTGGGGATATTCTTATCTGGATTTGTTATATGTAATATTATATCATCCACAAAAAGAGACACGTTTTCTTGTTGTCTGTGCCACCTACATCCATGCCGTTGTGGCTCGTGATATAATGTAAAAAAACAATGAGGACACTAGACATCCCTGTCTTATTCCTCTTGGCAGAAACTTTTGTCAGACAGAGCCCCTCCAATGTTTTCTTTGGCTTCCAGTACCTTATATATTTGTGTTAAGAGGTTTAGCCATTCTCTCGGACATCCTAATGCTTCAAGTATCGTAAACATAAACCCACAGCTGACCCTGTCAAATGCTTCTCTGCATTTCACTCCACCAGCAACAACAACACAGATTTGTTGAGTTATCATTTTGTAAATGATGGCAAATATCTGTCTATCCTCAGTAAATTCTTAGTAGTTTCTCTGACAGTCTCCTTGCCATAATGATCAGAAAGCTCATATTTTTTAAGCTTTTATAGTGCTCTGCATTTATATATTCCTTAATTAAGGACATCATAAGCAGAGATGCATTCATTTCTATTACAGTGGATGCATGTCTTTTAATAGAAGTAAGCATCAGTTTGGATTTTGTTGGTTATATATTATTAAACAGTAATGTGTATAGAAAAATTCACAATACGCCTGTTGTGTCATTAACATTATCTGACAAAGAGGCATTATTACCTTCCTATCCTTAGATTACAATCCCATAGGTATGTATACTTTGAAACTGACAAAGTCAAATTTTACAGCAACAAAAAAGATCTGTATGGCTTTCCCTACGAGTTGTAGACATATGGAGCCTCATCCCTGTGGAAATTAAAAAAATACATAATGCAGACTCATTTAAGAAAGTATTAGAAAGAGTGTCAGGATAAATATGTGAATTTTTTTAAGTAACAGAATAAATTCTGCTTGCACCACAACAGCATTCTATTTTGGGGGAGGGGGGTTGTTGAGATGCTTGAAGAAAGTCCTGGATGAATTTATGGGTCATAAGGTATACATATCAGATTAGGAAATCCTATGGACATGTGTTCTCCATTTTAGGAATCTAGGAACGGTACTATGCAGGTGATCACAGGGGTATGAGATACCTAGCCATATAAGCCTTTAAGCAGACACACAAAGTTCTAGCTAACCTTTTTTGAGCACTTAATAGTATTTGCCTCTCAAACTGAGTTTAACAGTACATGATAATCCTCAAGTAAATGTGTGTCTACCTATCCAGTCATGAAAACTAACCTTTAAGTAGGTCAGGTAGTACTCTGTTTACCTATAGTGATAACCTAGTCCATAAACTGGGAATATATTGAGTTAGGAACCAGTTCTTCCAGTGAGTCTTGTATATTTGTTGGTGCAGATTTAGCTTCCAGCTGTGGGTATTTGCAGATCAACTGGATTTGTGAAGAAATAAGATGTGAAATGGGACTGGATCTTTCGTGGCTTGAAACATGAGACACAGGTCACCTTAAAGCAGACAGTATGCTACTGATTATAAGGAGAGCTGTGCTACTCTGTCAGTATAGTCGAAGGGTTTAAGACCTTTAATTTTCTTTGTTAGGAATCTTTGGAGCCTTTCCACTTGAGCAATATGCTTGAATTTGTACATACCATAGGGAACACTGTATTTCATAATTAGTCTGATAAGAGAATAATGCACCAGTATGATTACTTCCTTGGATTTAGAGGATATTCCCTCGGAAAGTAATTGGGAAAAAAATAAAATAATTTCCTGATTATGGCAGAAAATATGATGACTGAATGAAGAAGAGTTGTCCATAAATGTACCCGGGTCTCTTATAACTGTGTCTGACTGAAGAACAAAATGTCCTTAATGTGAGGTGGTAGCAGCTTTTTTTGATAAATGCTACCCACTATCACCATCATTATTAACCCCCTTTTTCCCTCTTTCTACATGGGACCAAGGTGTCATGGTAACTGTCACCATCTCTCTCTCTATTCAATGCCACTGTCCTACCTTCTTCCATGCTCATGCCTGACTGTCACAGATCTTCTCTCACACAATCCATCTACCACTTCTTTGCTGGATGTCCTTGATTCCTTTTGCCTTCTTCCTGTCTGTCCTAAATTTTCTTCACCAGATTGTCTTCTGATTTTCTGCACATGCCCAAACCACCGTAATCTGTTATCTTTATCAATTTCTGCAATTGGAGCAACTTTAGCTTCGGCTTCAATATCCTCATTTCTTTGTCTTTCCCACAGTGTGCAATCTACCATCCAGCTCAACACTTCATCTCCATCACCTCGAGCTTCCTCAGTACGTGTCACACCACTGTTTTGTACACTTTACTTTTCAGCTTCTTTAGCATTCTTCTGTCATACACTACACCTGACACTATGCCAGTTGACTGCAGCTCCTCTGGCCTTGACCTCCTCTTTCAGAATTCCCTTCTCCTCAGCCACCCCTCCCAGATACTTAATGCTGTTAACCCATTCCACCATATTTCTATCTCATTTCTCAACTTCTTCTGATTTCTCACATTTTATGCCATTACAGCTGCCTTAAATGTACTCAGTTTCATCCCATGTGCCTTCAGTTTTGCATTCCATTCCCCTGTCCTTTGTTGAAGTTCTTGCTCAGTCTATGCCTTTTATGTCACGTCATCTGCATACAGCAACTTTGTTGATATTTTCCCTCCAACCTGTTTGCTAATGCAGTCCATCACCAGTATGAACAGCAGTGGGCTCAGAGCTGAACCCTGATGCACCTCCACTCCTACTGGAAACCCCTCTGTGAAACTGAAAACTGTTGTCATTGGCTCCTTGTACATAGCTTGTACTATGTCAAATGCTACTATTCTGCATTTGTTGTTATTTAGGTTAAGACAGTTTTCAGTACACAAGGTATGTGTATATTCCAGACATTGTTTAAGCTTTTCTGCATAAGTGAATGAGTAGATAATAGTGCCCAGCTTCAGGTCATCAGCAAACATGGTCACCATTGCTTGGGTGCCCAAAAAATAAATGCCATTAAGGACAGGACCAAGCACTGAAACCTGTGGTACCCCACTAGTTACAGTTTTATGTTGAGAGAGGATACTTTCCTTTCCCAGGTTGGGATCTGTTGGATAACTAGTCTATAGTTCAGTTGACAATGTAAGGCTTTGTGTTAAGTGTATCTAATATTGCAATAATGCCAGCGTGTAGGATGTCAAAACCTTTAAAATCAGAAAAGGAATGTAGAAACGGAGAAAAACGGCAAATATGATTCTTTCTGGCCAACGTTTAATTATCAAGACACAATACACTCAGTAAAGTAGTTTCGCTGTACAAGTTCTTATTATAAAACATGTCAAAACCTTTGCCAGGTCAAGAAAAGCTGCATGCATAGATTAATCACTGTCTACAGTCTTTTAACACATAGAAAGAAGATGACTGCTCAGAAGACAGGACCTTCCCTTCACAAAGCACAACTGATTGGGGTCTAGATCGGTTATGTTGCCTATGTCCACATTAATGAGTTCTGCTATGACATGTTCCTTGGTGTTAGATATAAAGCTGGAGAGGCTAATAGGCCTATAATTATGTGGTTCTGTAGAGGCCTTCCTTGTGTAGGAGAGTTATGGTGGTTTCTCTACAGGCATCAGGCACAAACCCTGTGGAAAGGCTGAGGTTAAACAGAGGCTTGGATAGTGCATATTTTCTACCAATGACAATGCAGTTTGGTATATTGTTTGGTCCCACAGAAGTATTACTTTTATCCTTTGGCAGTGATTCTAAGATTTGTTCCAAAGTGATTTCATGGGACTAAAGTTTCAGGGATAGCAAAGGCAACAATGTGGTTAGGTGAGGTAAAGTTAGCACTAAATTTGTCTGATGATATATTGGCTGTACTCTTGTAATCAGAACATGTGATTTTATGATGAATAAGCTCAGCATGTTTTTATGATATTATTCCTTAACCTCCTGACATAACTGAACAAAGGTTTTTAGTTTCCTGTAATATCTGTAGCAACTTTGAGCTCTTCCTTCACTTAGCATTTTCTAATAATACAGCTCTTAAGTTTCATGCTTGTGTATTTCAGTATGATGTTAAGGTAGGGGATGGGCATTTCTTACAACTTTTTGTTATACTATTTATTAATATTGGAGTTCGACCAGAAAGGCTTATTCCTGAATTTACCTTTATATTTAGGATGGATGGTACTGACTTTTTTATGTAGTTGTTTAGGTGTTGATAAAAGTTGGAGGTGTATGCAGCATCTTTCTCAGATGAGTCCATTTGTGAGGGATTGATGGGAATTTTGCCTAGGTCTTCTACAAGCTCTTGAAGGTTTGTCCTTCAGAAGTCCCTAAAAACTGCCTCATTTGATAATAGGACTGATGGAGAACATGAATGATTTGTGGTCAGATTTAACCAAAGCTGAGGTGATGTGGGGTGTGGTACAAGCTGGAGCTAGGCTGGTAAAGACCAAATCAGGAATATTACAGCCTCTGATGAGAAGTTTTACAATTTGCTTCAGCGCATTTGTATTAACAATGTGTGGGAAATGATAAGCATATCCATTTTATAGGGTGTTTTATGTAGCATAACATATTAACATGAACCATTACATAACTATCAGAAGGAGACTTTCATGTGTCTAGTGTGTGCACTGGGTTTTATGTAGCATAACATATTAACATGAACCATTACATAACTATCAGAAGGAGACTTTCATGTGTCTAGTGTGTGCACTGGGTTTTATGTAGCATAACATGAACCATTACATAACTATCAGAAGGAGACTTTCATGTGTATAGTATGTGCACTGGGTTTTATGTAGCATAACGTATTAACATGAACCATTACATAACTATCAGAAGGAGACTTTCATGTGTCTAGTATGTGCACTGGGTTTTATGTAGCATAACGTATTAACATGAACCATTACATAACTATCAGAAGGAGACTTTCATGTGTCTAGTATGTGCACTGGGTTTTATGTAGCATAACATATTAACATGAACCATTACATAACTATCAGAAGGAGACTTTCATGTGTCTAGTATGTGCACTGGGTTTTATGTAGCATAACATATTAACATGAACCATTACATAACTATCAGAAGGAGACTTTCATGTGTCTAGTATGTGCACTGGGTTTTATGTAGCATAACGTATTAACATGAACCATTACATAACTATCAGAAGGGGACTTTCATGTGTCTAGTGTGTGCACTGGGTTTTACGTAGCATAACATATTAACATGAACCATTACATAACTATCAGAAGGAGACTTTCATTTGTCTAGTGTGTGCACTGGGTTTTATGTAGCATAACATATTAACATGAACCATTACATAACTATCAGAAGGAGACTTTCATGTGTCTAGTGTGTGCACTGGGTTTTATGTAGCATAACATATTAACATGAACCATTACATAACTATCAGGAGACTTACATGTGTCTAGTGTATGCACTGGGTTTTATGTAGCATAACATATTAACATGAACCATTACATAACTATCAGAAGGAGACTTTCATGTGTCTAGTGTGTGCACTGGGTTTTATGTAGCATAACATATTAACATGAACCATTACATAACTATCAGAAGGAGACTTTCATGTGTCTAGTGTGTGCACTGGGTTTTATGTAGCATAGCATATTAACATGAACCATTACATAACTATCAGAAGGAAACTTTCATGTGTCTAGTGTGTGCACTGGGTTTTATGTAGCATAACATATTAACATGAACCCTTACATAACTATCAGAAGGAGACTTTCATGTCTCTAGTGTGTGCACTGGGTTTTATGTAGCATAACATATTAACATAAACCATTACATAACTATCAGAAGGAGACTTTCATGTGTCTAGTATGTCAAAATGGGGCAGCTGCTTTTGACCTTCCTCCACTTACTGGCCTCCACAATCTCGATTTGATTTAATTGCCTCATATGAATTTGGTTCTACTACATATTCCTGACATTGGCTCTACTTTTCAACAAACTCTCTGTAAAATAGTACTGTCTGATATCTAACCTGAACTTTGTTTCCTTGATCCACTATTCCTGCGGACGTCAGCCTGCCATATTCTTCCTTTGCAATGGACAACCCTCACACCCCCACTCTGTTCCTTATATACCCATGTCATATCCCTATGTCTCTACTCTCAGACTCTGAGTGAAAAAAGACTGAGCTCTCCTAGATTCTACTCATATGTCTTGCCTTTAATTCTGTTTGTCATCTTATTCAGTTTTCTTGTACTGTTTCCAGAATTGTGACTACTCCTTCCCTTTAGTGCCTCAAAAAACACACAGCACTCTAATTGTTAGAAGTGCTTGACAAAGGGGCATTATTACCTTCCTAGCTCTGGGCTACACCCCCATAGATATGTCTCAAAGGAAAGTGAATTGCATTCACTGCAGCCTTTTCACACTGAGCCTGTTGGTTTAGATTTTCTGTAGCGATAACCCCCCAGATTTTTCTCCTGTTCTGGGGTTTTCTGCCTTCAACCTGTAGTTCTATATTCCATTTGGAAGATGTCATTCTCCAAGTACAGCACTTTATGCTTTGAAGAGTTGACATGAAGCAGACTCCTGTTAGACTATACCTTCCATCCCAATAAGTCCTTCCTCATGCTTTATTCCTCATCTGTCATCATTCCACCAGTCATAGTGTTGCAACAACTAGGATAATCCAGTCTCCATGCTATATGTAAGGTCCAAGATGAACTGGCCCCATATGTGAACAACGGAAATAAGGTGGGAAAATGCAATGGGTTTTACAGTAGGTGAATATAGGAAAGGTTAACTAGATTTTATTAAAGCTATATTCGATTTAAGAAACATTTCAACAATTCTTTAAAAGATAAAAGTAAAAAGAAATTTCACTGTAGTTGCCTTTTTAATACATATGTAATATTTAAAAGAAGATTGTGAAACTATACATGAAAGTTGTATATTTGCTGCTTGGGGAATGTACTGCAGTTTGAAACTGTTGTGACATCTGCACTGCTTGAAACCTAATGCTCCTTGAAGATGTTACTATATGTCAGAGGATAGTACTTTATTTGGGACTCCAGCCACAGGTACATAACTGTAGAAACAGCAAAACATGTTCCAAAACCCAAACTGGAAGCCATGGGAGATCTTGCCTGGAACCTACAGAGACAAAGATGGAGAAAGGGAAAAAGAGAATGCTAGCCAACGGAACTACCTGTACACACTTTGCAGATTTTATTCTGACATGGTGAGCTAGTGAAAAATAGAACACTGTGTCTCTTTAGGTAAAATTAGTCAGGCTCTTGACTAGCTGATAGTTATAGTTTGCTCTGTATCTTTTGTCATTTCAGAACTGTTACTTTCTAGCAGATTAGTTAATTTTACCTATTTCAGGTATAATATTGTACTATTAAGTTTTAAATGATTGTGGCTGGTGATTTATTTATGTGCTTAAGGATCATGCTTTGAGCTAATAATGTTGACTGTTACTTGCCTTTCAAGTAATGACTACAAAGAGCTAAATTCTATAATTTAAATGTTTGATGGTTGTCTTATTGTAAGAATAAGCAGTAATTTATAGTCTTGCTTTTGCCTGTATAGCTGTATTTTTATGAATTGTGGAGAGGGAGTTGGCACTACAGTGGCATCATTTACTTGTCCCCTTTCAAAACATATTGTGCATGTGTGTGTGTGTGTGTGTGTGTGTGTGTGTGTGTGTGTGTGTGTGTGTGTGTGTGTGTGTGTGTGCGTGCGTGTTTGTGTGTGCGTGCGTGTGTATGTGTGTGTGTGTGTGTGTGTGTGTGTGTGTGTGTGTGTATGCGCGCGCACGCACACGTGCGTGTGTGTGCCTGTCTGTGTAAAATAAGTTTGGATGAGTTTCAATTACTGTAAGTAAGACCACTCTAGAAGGCACTAGGCAGAGTCTAAGGTGTATGAAATCCTGAGTTTGCGGGTATTATAACTCAGGTCTGCAGAGGAACACTATAAAATATATTTGGGTGTGGCAGCAGTGGGCATTTACTGTTCATCCTTAAGGTGAGTTGTCTCTCACATATTAATTGTCTTGTAGTTAAAGACTCAAGATACCAAGCCTCTACTCACTGCGTATTATTTGATGGAAATTGGTAGGATATATGCACCCATTTGTCACACCATGATCAACTCCTTAACAATGCACTAATCACATTCTGATCCTCTGATAGCCTTCACTAATAGCTAACATTTGTTGCATATTATTTAACCACTTATGTAACCAATCACACAGCTTCCTACCTCCTGTTTTCCACTTCATCTCATTAATAAGCCTGTGCCATTTGATAGAATTAGTGTTCTATTTATTTATGTATGTGTATCTGTATATTATATGTTTTCATTACTGGGAAGTGTGGTTGATATGGGCCCATTTGTAGGAAGAAAAGCTCCAGAAAAGCTGTGAGATACACCAAAACATCATCAAAAAAGAATATAATGGACATAAAACATAGATATGATATAACATCAAATGATTATCCACATGAATACATGCCAGAACTATGCAACAGAAAAGAAAAATAATACAGGTATTTATGCAGCAAGTGTTTTGAAGTTTGCGACAGGCACCAAAATATGTTAGTTAATATTCAATATACAGGAGTACAAAAGAAGAGGTGTTGTAGTCTGCTTAGAGATGTCTTTTTAGGAAATTTTGGAATTAATCAGTCAAAAAGCTTTACTAAAGATTATCTCAGGAGTGAATTGTGGCCAGTTTGCATAGTATCAGATAACTTACTTCAAGTAACAAGGAGTGAAGAGAAAGAGCATTGGGTCTGTTAGCAGATGGGATAACTCTCTTCCCTTCATGTTAAAGACGTTTCTATCACTCATTAAGAGTGCTATTGCTGCTGTAATTGTTTTTACTCTTAACATCTTTTCCCCTTTTCTCCATGATTATGCTAACATGCAGTTAGTAAATCTAAGTAAGGGAGTTGTGGGGAGCAAACTGGGGCTTGCCACATTACAAAACATTGATTTTTTTTGTTTGTTTTTACATGGATTTGTGTGGTAAACCATTTGTGATAACTACTTAATATATAAGGGAACTGGGAGCCAGGGCTTTATAGTGGAGCTGAAGTAAACTGCAAAAATAAGATAGGCCCCATCAACATGGTGCATTTTATCAACAGTATGCATGACAATAAAGTTTTTCTGAAGATGAAATTAATACTGCAGGATATAATTAATATGGACCATTAATTTTTATTTTGGACCAAAGCAAATATTTAGTGAATGAGAAGATGCACTCATTGGTGGTGAGATAGGTGACCTGCCATCAAATAAATGTAATAGCAGGAACACAGTCTCTCTGATCCCAACTCCTTGAATTTAGTAGTCTGAGAGAGTTTCTACTTATGTAATCTGTTCTGCAAGATCGGAGTTTTTTAAGATGTTTTTTAATCCCTGTAGGGTGTCACAGTTTTCTTTGTAGCTGTGCAATAGAGTTAGCATATGTAAGAAGAGAGGGTATGAACATGAGCCCTCACATAAGTAGAAAATGTTTTCTAATTGGCGTCACCTGCAGTTTGTTTTTTTCATTAGTTTGACTTATCCAATTTGCTGTTAGAAGGTTATGCTTCAGATTCTTGAAGTGGACTAGTGGACCCAAGTGAAATGAGGGATGGCGTAGCTAAAGATTTGCTATCACAGTTCCTAGCTCTGTGGTACAAAGGGATAAAGCCCTGACTGTGGCCCAGATAACCTGAGTTTGAGCTGCTTTCAGAGGCTAGAAGAGCTGGGAGAGGGCATGTGAAACCAGTGACTATAACTCACTCACTCTGGAGGTGGTTTCCAGGAGGGCTGTTCCACTACTCCAGTGCTAAGGGTGGAAGCCCAAAAGCACAGAAAGCAAGAGCTGGTCTCAGGATACACATGAACATGGCTACCCAACCCAGTGACAGTACCTATTGTCTGTGCATGCAAGGAAGTACGCATTTGCAGAAGTGGGGTATTAGGAGCCTTGCAATGGGGCAGGTGATCAAATCACCTCCAGGTTCATGGCTAGGGCTTAAAATACAAATGTCCCTATAGCTTACATCATGCCAGTCATGTTAGCAGGAATGCAAACAACCCTTATGGCTGCCAGGGTGGAAGGGTCTATGGATGTCTCACCCCATACCGGCTGTGGGGAACAAAGGACCAAGTCTCATGTGGGAAGGCTTGGTAGCCAACAGACATGGGAATAAAAGCATACAGAAAAAAAAGGATATGGTATCCCAGTTGGGCAGAGGTACTGATGGTCATAAGGGAGCTTCATTGTCAGATATGATCACCAGTATTGCTGTTGAGAAGGACCATCTGCAGGGTTGTGTCAGTAACTTGCTGTACATCAGAGTAGAGTATGGCAGGGTCAGAGGAGGTCCTGATTTTTGTCCTTTAGAAGAAGAAAGAATCATTGGTGTGTCTGGACACTCTGAAATAGATAGTGCCTGACATGCTCTAAACAAAGATTGTGATTCAACAACAGTTTATGAGATTGGAGTCTTAACTTCTTAACTGTTGCACTTTTTATGACACCACTGAAATTGACTAGAATAGTAGCACACCACAAGGTGAGTGTTTAATACCCACTAGGACCAAATGACTTTTTTTTTCTAAAATTTATATTTAATGTGTCTTTTACTTTCAGTCTTCACTTACAATCTGAAGAATAAACAAGAAAGTGTTTTGCATACTTTGAATGTTTACTGATAACTCATATAGTACTCATAATGAATTAAACCTCTAACATGTTTTATTTTTTATAGTGATTTAACATATATTCAATATATATATATATATATATATATATATACACACACACACACACACACACACACACACACACACACACACACACACACACACACACACACACACATACACACACACACACACACACACACACACACACATATATATATATATATATATATATATATATATATACATACACACACAAAGGAAGAAATTCAGTATCGCATACTGTTACACAGTGCTAAAAATACTTCAAATCATCAGATTAATCTAGTACAATTAACAAATTAAAGCTCTTGGTATTTCAATAACATTTCAGGCTATCTCAACTACTAGAACTCTTAGTATGATTTACAGACCTTTATCTAATCACTTTTTTTCAGTTTTACATAGAATTGCTGTTAAATTTAAAAATTCTTTAAATGTAGGAACTGAGTTTAATTTCAATTTTTTTTATTTTCTAGCTACTGCCAAGAGACTTCAAAACAGTTTTTGTTGTTTGACTTTCACAGATAAAGTGGAACATTCATTAGTATTGTTGATCTAGTTAAATAATAATTATTAGACCATAATCCCTTAAAAATACTTTCCTCTTTCCAATAAACATTTCATTTTTCACAGTCCATAAACATGTGTCCAATCAGCTTTTACATATTTACTGCATCTCTAGCAAACTGAAGAAGTAATTTTAATCAACATAAACATTTTATAAGGGGGTAACAAACGTTCTATGTGTATATTTCCACATAAAAAAGTTCTCAGTAAAAATTTAAAGATGTTTGACTAACTGGCTTAAGTAACATAGCTTTATTTTTATCATCAATTGAGTCACTATCCACTACTATTTAAAAAGTTCCAGAATTTTGCAGCAAATGTAGTATTATTTATAATTAACTTATACAACTTAGACAACCTTTGTAGGTCAGTTTACCTTCAATGATAGCACACATGTACTCATATAATTGGGGAATAGTGTTCTGTTCCTCTTTACCCATATTACCTACAAATATATCTAATTTCTTACTGATTGATAGTATTAGCTGATTATCAGATTCATGCAACTTAAAATATTTCATTAGATATTCTGGTGACTTAGCTTTCCATTTTTTCAAAGCAATCAAACTATAATACTAGTCCATTCCTTTTTACTAAAATAATTTTAACATTATTCTGAGTTTCCACAAATCTAGAGGTGTGTACAATGGGAAAGCACAAAAAAATCCATTTTAAAATTAAAGGGGTTTTAAAAGCATACTTTTTGACTGTTTTTAGAAATGATTTCATATATGCAGAATCTAAAGACTGAAATGAATTTCTTTCTAAGGTATGTTTTATTAACCAAATGAAAGGATTGTTACATACTTCTAATTTGTTGTAGTTAATAAACTTATAAGAATTTAGTTTGATATCTTCCTGAATAGTTTTCTATTGAATAATATAAGTTGAGTCTAACTAGAGTATACTACAGTTAAAATTTGCACCAATGGGGTATGATTCTCCATCAGTGATGCTAATACTACCATACTCCCACAGTCTAAAATAATTTCTGTAAATAATTCTCGGCTTTTAGGTACCACGAGAAAGAAGTTAACTTTTTTTCATTTTTTTCAGATATTAATGCTACTGAATGCAATATATATATATATATATATATATATATATATATATATATATATATATATATATATATATACATATACATATAATTTTAGGTAATATAATCATTTTAATGACCTCTAACCTATCTTCAAAGGTAAAAAGCACTCATTCCATTTTTAATAAGGAATAACACTTCTTCAATTATTTTTTTTCAAAGTTATTATTTATAATCTTATTCACATCTTGATAAAATTTTATTCCTAAATAATTTAATTCTTGTCTTTTCCAATTTTGCTTATATCTATCTTTAAACTTACAGTCTAGTAATTAATTTGACACTAAAGTTTCAGTTTCATCGTTATTAAATTTCATAAGCAATAATTTTTGAAACTTTCAAATTTCCTCATCTATTTCATCAACTGAATAGTTTAAATCTTCTTTAGTTAGTAAAGTATCATCTGCAAAAAGCTGTATTTTAGATTGACAACCCTTATTAATTGAAAAATCATCAATTTTATTATTCCTTCTTATACTATTAACTAAAGATTCAATAACTAATGCAAATAGTTGAGGAGACAAGAGACTTCCTTGCTTTGTACCTTTGGTTAAAGTGAATCATTGAGAGATGCAAGATCCAATTTTAATATACGCTTTGGAATCTCTATACTGGTTTTTAATATTCCAATAAATTGTTCTGGAAATGGAAACACTTCTAAAGTTTTAAATAAGTAGTTCCTATCTACAGAATCAAAACCTCTCTCAATATCTAAACTAATTAGAGCCATTTTTGTTAATTTCTTATACTAAATCTAAGATTGTTACTACCCTTTTAATATTGTCATATGTTAATCTATTCCTTACAAATCCCATATGAACTTTGTTAAACAATTTATCTACATCTCTTAATCTTATACAGTAGATGGAAGCAAATATTTTATAATATACATTTAATAATGAAATAGGTCTATACGAGGAAACTAACTTTTTATCAGGGTTTTATTAGTAATATATATATATATATATATATATATATATATATATATATATATATATATATATATATATATATATATATATATATACAGTTGCAGTTGAAGATTTGTTTCTGGTTTTGTGAGATTACAGAAAATGTCCATGAGGGAGGAAACATTTTGACACTCTAAATTATCCTGAAAACTTCACTCTGTAATTCTGAAATATTTAGTGGAATATGAAATATTTAATTGAAGTAGACTATATAATTCCATACTTAAACCATCTAACCCTAAAGCTTTGGCATTTTTACCTTTTTTAAAAAAACTTCTTTAACTTCTATTAGATTAATGGGCTTATTCAGCAGAGAAATTTGATGACCATTAATTTATTATTTATTTGTCTTTGTTGACCAGGAAAAGTCTGACTGGGTAAAATCCATTTTCACTGGAGGCCCAGGGAGAAAAGCTCCACATTTAAGTTACACATGATGTACGTTTATAATTGCAGGGTAAAACATCTGTACATGAGCTTATCTACATGATTTTAAATATTTTAAAATATTTTTTTACATGAACATAGCATTTTAACACAACAAAGAGATAAATTAACATAAATCAGCTAATTATTGAGTAGAGAAATAACACGTAATAACAATTAATGCAGTTATAGCATGTTGGCTGCATGGAAAAGATCAAACTGGAGTGTTTTTGAGTTTACTAATAATTTACAGGCAAACAAGTAGAATATAGCATAAAAATTATGAGATATGAAAGGAGAAGTTGTGGAAATGAGGATGAAGATAAATGGATAGAGGAGGAATTGATTTTAATGGTGAGATGTGAGAGAAGGAGGAAAAGTAAAAGTTTAGTGAAAAGTGCAGTATGAGGAGGAGGAGGAATGATAAGATACAAAAAGATTGGGAAGCAAAATGGCTGTAAGAGTTGGAGAAAAGTAATCTGAGTAAACCTAGTCAGGGGAACAAGAAGAACAGAGCCATCTTTGGCATAGGTGCTGTTTAAGCAACGTTTTAAAACTATTTATGTTGTCTATCTGTTTTAACTGTGTGTGGATTTCATTCCAGAAGTTTGACACATAGTGAGAGTAGAGATAGTCTCTAGCAGTGTTGAATGTTTTATTGATAAATAGTAAAAGTTTATTGGTAGAGTGAAGTCTCTAGTGGGTGGATTGCACAGTAGAGTATTTTGTAATGCTGGGTATTTGTCTGGAGAGTACAATAGGTTGTGGGCAATAATTAGTTGTGAGTGTGTTAACTGGTTAGGGAGTTCAAGCCAGTTTAACTGTTTTAATGCAAGGAAGTGCTGTGTTTTATAAGGTTGTTGGTTGCAAGTTTAGATATTTTGTAGTAGCAGGAGGCTAGTTTAATTTAGTATGTTGTGTTGATATTCATAAGAATAGGGGAAGCATATAATAGAGAAGGAAGGAGGTATGCCACAACTAAAGTAATCTTTGCTTGATCTGTCAGGTAGTGTTTGGCCCTATAGAGGGAGATGAGGTTTTAGTGAGTTTTCTTGATGGAATGAAGTATTTGGTAATAAAATTTGAGGTTGTCATCTATTATGAAACTGAGTAGTTTAGTTTGGTTTATGGTTTCCGTTTTTGTCTTATGATTTGAGGTAATATGAAATGTGTGTTTCTGGTTAAAGTGTTGTTTTTGAGTAAATAATTTTAATTTTTTTGTTGTTGTTAGTTTGTTTTTTGGCATTAAGCAGCAAGTAAAATTTTTTAAATCATATTTCAATGTTAGTGAAAGATTTTTGAATGATTTCCTGAAATGTTTATATGGATGGAGCAGAGCAGATAAGGGTTGAATTGTTGAGTGGCAATTGTAGTGATATGAAGTTTATTCATGAAAATATTAAATAGAAAGGGGACAAGTATTGACCCTTGGAGAACCCCAAGAGAGACTGTGTGAAATCCTGAAAGGTTTTGTTGCCATTTATTTGACTGCTGGCAATTGCATAAATAACAGTGAAACCAGGAGAGGGAGGGGGAGGGGTAAGTGAGACCTAGTGTTGTAATTCAGAGAGGAGCTTTTGTGGGTTACTGTATCAAATGCTTTGGAAAAGTCAAGGAAAATTGAAGAAACAAGGCCATCCTCATTTCTTTATTGGTTTACTATGTTGGTGAAGTTGAGGAGGGCAGTAATAGTACTGTGGTTGGGCTTGAATCCGTGCTGGGTGTTGGTTATATGTTTCATAAGTTGCCAGTGAATTCATTTCTCAAATATTTTAGAGGGGTGATAGGATAGCAATAGGTCTATAGTTTGTTAACTCCGTTGAAGTACCTAATTTGTGAATGAGTGTAATAATCGATTTTTTTCCAGATGGATGGGGCATAGTTTTCAGTTACTGACTGGTTGATCAGAATGGAGACAGGGAAGGCTAGTGCTTCTGCAACTATTTTGAGGAACTCAGTGGGAAGGTTATCGACAGCTGAGGATGTTGCTTTTAATTTGGCTAGTATTTTTTTTTTATTTAATGATTGATGTTGGGACAGGCTAAAAACTAAAAGACAGTATGTTGCTTTCAAGAACAGATGGAAGTTGGTTGGGTTAAGTGTTATTGATGGCAATGGACTCTTTGTTGTTTGAAGTAGAAGGAGAGGATGTAGAGGTATGGCTGGGGTGTAGCAGTTTATTTAGATAGGACCAAATAGCTTGGGGTTGTTTTGATGCTTTTTTGGAAATTACTGTAGTATGATTTCTTGTCAGATTTAACAAGGATCTTGGTATGGTTTCTGAGACGTCTAAAAGTTTGATAGGCATGTTGCACTTTATTTTTATACCATTCTTTCCATGCTTTATCTCTTTGCAGTATGAACTGCTTAGTCTTTTTTGCCAGCCATGGCTCTGTGTTAAATTTTGCCTTTCTTGTCCTAACTGGTGCTAAATCATTTAGAATTTTTAAAAAAGTTTAATTGAAATAAGTAACTGCTTCATCTAGGGGCATTACTCTTAATACATTTGAGTCTATATTAAAAGACTGAAGAGGTGTTTCATCAAACACCTCTTGGTCAACACATAAAGAACAAATGCACTAAAACGAGACTGCTCAAAACAGTGATTTCTTTCCCTGGGAAAGAAATCGCTAGCACAAACACACACGCACACACACACAGACACACACGTTCAAACATAACAACATGTGTGGTTATGCCCCCCACACCCCCTTAACTAAATATACCAACTCCGAGATCGGACTACAGTGAGGAAAGGGACAAACACATGGGGATGGCCAAGCAATTTCTTTCCCAGGGAAAGAAATTGCTGTTTTGAGCATTTGCACTTTAGTGCATTCACTCTTTATGTGTTGACCAAGAGGTGTTCGATGAAGCACCTCTTCGGACTTTTAATATAGACCCAATACATTCCATTTGTAGTGGGACAGGGCTCTAATATGTCTTTGTCAAATTTGTTTAAAATTGCATATTTCTTTATAGATTGTTTGGGTGAGCCATGTTGCTGTCTGATTACATAGGTTGGGAGGTTGTCTGGTAGGCAATTAGAAACTTTTATATTATAGAGTTTGTTTGTCAATATCCAGTGCAGTGTGGACTGCTTGTTAGTGCTTTTATTGTTTCTAGTGGTGGAGTTATTAATTGGGTGAAGTCAAATAAGTGAATAAAGTCATTGGGGTTGCTGCTGTTTATGGATTGCCAGTCTGTATTTGATTCACCTAAGATGAAGGTTTCCTGGAGGATGTTATCAGATATCCAGTGTAGGATATTATCATCGGTGGTAATGTTGTTGTTGCCTGGTGGAATGTATACTGCTGAGATACATAGAGATTTCTTTTGGTTGATGTTGAGGTATGCAATCAGAAGTTCAGCATTATTCAATTTTGGGATATTTAAATGGTTGGAGTTATTTCTAAGCTGTTTTTATCAATGATAGCAATACCACCTGCTCTTTTAAGATTTATGTCCATTCTGAGTATGTTAAAACCTTGGGGATAGTTTCATTGTCAGTTACTTCTTGTTTTAGCCAGGTTTCAGTGACAATTAGAATGTCTGGGGAGTAAAAATCAAGACATGCATGGATATCATGAATCGTGTTGCAGATGCTTCTGAGGTTAATGTTGAAAATAATGAGGTTAGTTTTATTACCTGATGGGAAAATTGTGTTTGGGAGCATTGGAAAGTAATGGGTTGGCCATTGTGGGTAGTTGATATGTGGGTCTGGGGTTAGGGTGAATATCTCCACCAAGTTTCAGGATGGATGTGGGGTGAGTAGAGGTATGGAGCCATTGTATTTGTATCTGACTTTCAGTACATCTGATAAAGTGCTATTCTTAACTTTAATACCTTTATAAGAGAATATATCTGAGCATGTATTTTGGTACAGAGAAGGAGAAATAGGCATGGAGAGAAAAGATTTTGTGATGTAATGTATGTGTGTTTGTGATGAAGTTGGGATATGATGTGGGAATGTTATTGTAGTTAGTGAAGTGTGCTAATGTTGTGAGTGTACAAAGCAGTAGCAATTGACTTATTGTCACTGTGAGTTGAGACGGTGAGAGTTTAAATGGTGCGTGGAAGAAGGTGGAGGATTGGTAAGATGATGGCTGTGTGATATATTAATGAAATTAGTGTTATGAGAACTGGAGAGAAGGAGGTGCAGTAAAGGGTAGGGATATTACAATCTACAAGCATGTGAGTGTGAATGAATGGATAAAGGTGTTGGTAAGCAGAAGTGTGTATGGAAAAATGTTGGTTGAGAATGTCTGTAAAGAAAGTTTTAAGTTTGTGGAATGGGCTGCAGCAGGAATTGACAGAGGCTAGAAATTAGAAGATGTTTTTAGATGTATATGTCTTTAAGGAGTGGGTAATATGTACTAAATTGTAGGCGGAGTTAAGAGGGAATAAATGTAAGGGTCTGGATGGTGGGAGGGGAGTGAAGTGGGCAGAGATAATCACAGTAGCAGGAAACAATCAGTCTATGCAGGAAGTTTTAGCATATGTAATGGTAAAGAGAACCATTTAAAATCATGTACATTGCTAATTATGGACTAAAAATGCTTAGTTATTAGTGAGAACATGCAAATTAGCTAGCAACAGAAAAATATTAATGTGGGAGAATGTGGGGAGGCAGTCACGGACATTTTCTTAGCCTGAACTGATGCAGTTGTTTTTACAAACAATTAACTGAGAAGAAGATGCGAGCCTTGCTAGCAAGTAATTTAACAGGGACTGCTAGCTCAGTATGAAATAATAACAAAGACATACAGCAGAGTTAACTTGTATTTTCAATTTTACATGCCTTTTGCAAGTTGAAAAAGGTTTGTAGAATGCTGTACTCGGTGGGGGGGGGGGTCATTGGTAAATGTGCAGTGCCTTCTTATGTTTTGTAAAAGAAGAAACCAAACTATAGCTTGAAGTAACTGACCATGATGAAAACACACAAGTAATTAAGTTTATTGGTAACATTTTTCTTTAAATACTTATCAATTTTGCAATAATCAAGATGATTATTTTTATCTTTAATAAGATCGTCATGGAATTTTTTTAAAATTAGTAAGTATTTTCTCTGTATCTTAAGTAAGCTTATTAGTGTGAGGATTTTGTAAATTACTGATCTGTGCCTTTTGGCTTGACATCTTACTTCTATTTGCTAATCTGTGAAGATTTTTTTTGGAGTCATTGCATAACTGTGTCATTTTAATTTTTCTTGAGCTATCTCCACTTCATGTGTTAAAAATTATACTTTATCAATCGTTTTTAATGACTTCAGTATTATCTAATTTCTGTATTTGTTGTTCAAACTTCACTTTATGTATATCATCTTGTATTTCTTATAACCCTTATAATTGTATTGCTAGACCATCTTCTCATTCTATCTTTAATGTGAATTTCTAAGGAATCCCATAATATAACTTTACTCACCGGATCATCGTCATTCAAAGATAGAACATTCTCAATGTGTTCCTCAAGGTAACTGTTACATTCTTTTAATTTCAGCATATATACTAGAATTCTGTAAATAATCTGAAATTTCCTTAGATCCATTCCTATATTATTATTTGGTGCATTATGATCAGATAAAGGACAGGAATCGTTTTAAAATAATTAACTTTATTAAGTAAATCTATAGAAACATAAATCCTGTCATTTCTAGTTTGTGTCCCATATGCATAAGAGTAGTGGGTGAAAACAATGATTTGTCTTCTGTTTTACTATTAAATCTACTAGATTATTATTATTAATCCACCTGTTTAGTGTTTTAGCTAGTGCTAGAATTTTAGCTTTCTTCTGTTCACTTGTATCTTCTATACTAGATATACAGTTAAAATCTCCAGCCAAAATTAAACTATCCTTCCTATGATTTTTTAATAAGTTTTAGTGATTTTTAGGCACTCTTACACCCTTTCCAGGGGTCCAATAAAATTAGCTAATGTACAGAGTTTGCTATTATATTTAATTACTACAAATGTATACATTATTTTGGGACCATTAATAGATTCCATGATCCTAGACAGTACAGTAGATTTTCCTCCAAAGTATAGCAGTTCTTCTTCTCTTTTTGTTTAAAGAAGCAGGTGATAAAATGTTGTATCCTAAGTTATTTAGTTATTGAGTATCTTTACCTATCAAATGAGCCTCTGTTTAATTTTAATGACTTCCTTTTGCTGCCATTATTTAATCCATTTACATTAATAGACAATAGATTAAAACTAGCCATACTGTGTATTTGAGAAGATTTATTTTACCAAGTGATAATATAATACATCTCTCCACCATATTAATGTAGTTGTGTATAAAGCTCTAATGTGTTCCTGCAACACTGTCCTAACTTAATGTATTTTTGAATACTTTCTTTCTACAAACTAAACTACTAAAATGTGTAAGTAACAAAAACAGAAACAAATCTACAACTGCAACTATGTATATAGTACTAATTAAACACAACCTATCATGGCTACAAAGTTCCTAGTTTGCCTATAGAATAGTCAAACTACTAAGCCATCTTTCTACCAACCAAGACCTAAAATTTCATCAAAAGCTAGCCAAAAGCTACCATGACTTATGAATAATTAATATAATATATATAAGTTAAAAATTAAGAGACTACTAACTCAGTTGTATATTTTGCCATTTAAAACTATTTCCCTCATTACTACTTAAAAGTTTAGTAATCCACTTCTTTTACTCACAAATAGTAAATTGTCTGACAAATAATTTAATGCATATGCATTTATGTAGTAGTATACTTATCTATTAAATATTTATAAAATTATTTGCTCATTTAACATTATTATAACTAAATATTTAAACCCAGAAGTAGAACAGACTGGGACTTGAAAAGATAAAGTTATCTGTAAACTTACAGATGACAGGCAATCTAAGCCTACCAAACTATTATATAAAAGAAAAATCAATGCACATATAGATTTATCATGCTGAAAGATATAAACATATTTTAACTGTAACAAAAGCTCTGAATTCATTTTAAAAGTAGAAGTGTATATCTTGAATATGTATAGCACTCAATAAAATGATGATCAAAGTATCTAAAATCCTTTAAGTCATTAAATTAATTCATAAAAAACATGGACATTACTAAGTTTAAAGGGAATATCTTGCTACTCAACAGAGGCAAAAAACATTGGCACCTGTATTGTATTTGAATATTACATAATGCTCATTTCAAACCACATTCTCTTCTCCCAGTTTCAAACATCTTGAAAAATCTACTCTATTTTCTATCAAGAAAATAGAACTGACTCATCAATAAAACATTCAGATTTCAGCTCTAACTTATGAAACAAGTTATTTCAGGTAATCTTAGTTAATCCAATGACATACAGTGTACAAAAAGCTTCAAAATTCATATAACTACATTTCAGATTTCAGTTTTCAGAATATTTTCAAATATCTTTATATGTAATTTTCTATGAAAATCATATGGGATCTTATACATTTACTTTTCTGCCATATGCAGGTATATGTAATATATGTCCTCCATATAAACAGTTTGCCATTCAAATATAGTTTGTCTTATTTTCCACTGATATTCTACCTTAATTTATATAACTTGCATTTCTAAAACCTCCCATCAAAGAGTCATTTAATCATCAGCTCTCTATTATAGATTGCAGCATGTGTATATATATTTCTTAACTTACTGATATTACTCTTAAAATATATTTCTTTCCTTGTGCATTTGCATATTATTCATAAGGTGTTTACTGTTCTTATTAAGTCTAGTATTATATGCAGTCTTGGCTACATATAAAATAATTCATGCCTGTCTAATTTAGATGTGTGTCTTTATAACTGTGTACTGTTGTTTTGGTCTGAGTTTCACATCCTGACATTAATATTTAGTTATAGCATGTGAAGATGGCAACACATAACATGCAACAGCTGCTAATATCATCTGTAAATTAATGAGTAAAAAAATGGCACACACAGAGCTGGAGAACAACTGATGCAAATAAAAAAGTTAAATGATATCACCAAGTAGATTTCAAGCACAAAGATTTATTCCACACAAAAATCCAGGTTATATGCAAAAGCTTTCATCCCTGCTCAGTCAGGAACTTCTTCAAAGTAATTTAGTTAGTCAGATACACTTCATTTAAATACCTGAATGGCATATAATCAATCCTAAAAACACGCCCCCCCTTATTTACATAACTAATAGGATGTATCTTAATAAATTAATAAATACATGAATAAATATATTCTGTCTCATACATAAATACAATACAATGACTAAAACATACTATTTAATGTTAATATAAAAACATATAAAACCACTTCTATATAGGGTTGACACCTGTCCCACTTTGCGAGGGACAGTCCCTCTTTGGGCAGTTGTGTCCTGCAAAAAAATTGTAAAAAATGGCAAATGTCCTGAGATTTTAGGCAAAATTATTTCCTATATTTTATGTAATAGTTGCATATAACAGTTCTAAATGTTATAAGAAACAGAATAAGCAACTAAAATACTATAAGAATAATATTTTATTTAGGCAAAAAAGTGAAGTTCTGTCCTTTGTACTGGCTGTGGGTATGTTTTGACCTGTAAAATCTGATGTGTATAAAACCATTGTCCCACTTTGGGCATTTGAAAAGGTGGCAACCCTACTTCTATATAAAATTCATCTTTCCAGAGCTTTTAGTTTTAAAAAACATGCAAGTGAAAAACTGTCATTCAGTCCTGGCCATTGTAGGGAGTTCATCCTTAGTTGCCATAGGGCTTTTTATTTTTCTACTATTAATGCCCATGGTCCACCCCTTATATCTGGTGTAATTACCTCCAATATTCCAAATTTAAAACTATGGTCAGGATAATCCATATTATACCTAGCTAAGGCATTTGTTTCCTTTTTGTTCCTTATATCTCGTACGTGTTCATAAATTCTGCTTTTTAGTTTCCGCTGTTTTCCCTATATAAAAACATTCTCTGTCATGCATGTACATCTACTGGTAATTTTTACTATGGTGTTGTTAATGTTAAGTGAACTACCCTCATGAATATAACAACAATGTTTCATATATCCATTTTGTGGATTTACTTGTGTATATTCTAAAACGTTTTTCATAATTCTACCCTTTTTATATACGATGGTTGGAGATTCACCCACTATATTTCTGGTGTCTCTATTATTAGTTAATACCACCCAATTTTTAAACAAGATGTCAGCTACATTCTTACTGCTTTTATTAAAAATTGTAATGAATGCACTGTTAAATTTCCTCTCCTCAGATATCTCAAACTTTTGATCGATTTCTTGAACCTGGGATTGCATAACAGTGCTATTCATAACCTCCCTATCATTCCTTCTTATTTCTTCTTGTTGTTTTTGATATAATAAAGGCTTAAAGTGTCCCCTCTCTGTTTTATTTACCACTTCTAACATCACATCATTTATTAGTGAATTAGGGTATCCCCTCTTCTAGAACATGTCTTTAAGATGGTCACACTCATCTAAAAAACTTTTAAATTCAGATACCATCCATGCAGCGCTTACATATTGACCTTTTACTATGGCTTTCTTTTGTTTAAACGGATGTGAACTACTGAAATGTAAAAAACTGTTTGAATATGTTGGTTTTCGATAAATTTCAGATTTAAACACCTTAAATACTCTAGTAAACAAAAAAGGCACTAAGGTAACATAACAGGTAACCTCACAAAACCTTTATTAATCCACAATTTGATGAATGAAGAAATAAAAAAAACAGCAACTTGAACTGACTAAGCGCTTTCACCCTCATGGGCATCTTCAGAGTCAGTTAACTTCAGTAAAAACAACCTTTAAATACAGCTATTAATTAGTGCTTGATTAATCAATGATGAAAAAGCAGGAGGGTGGTTAAATTAAACAATTATCCCCTAAAGTTCCTGTTCACCAAATCTTAAAGTCCTGCTCAACAATACCTTGTTTGCTAGAATCTCAAGTAAGTAATAGCTACCCAGAATAAATAAATAAACCAAAATAAAACATCATAAAAAGCAGTGTGTGCAGTAATAAACATTCCATATAAAACAAAAAACATATCTGTTAAAATATTTAAATGTACATAGTTTTATATTATATACAAGCTGCCTTGTATCTTAAAATACATGCTAGGGATAGTGCATCATTGATAAAAGGAGCATTGCTGGCATCAAGTCTCAGTTGCCAAAGACATTCCCTTATTTCCAACATGGTTTTAAAGGCCCCCCCAAAATCTTTTGTGTATAGCCTGTCAATAACAAAAAAATAAACTTTTTAAAGTTTGAACAATGATTCGTGTAGGTATAATAGATGCTGAGGAATATAAATATTTATCGGTAGAACACCCGGTCATGCCCACCATTTTTGGCATACCCAAAATTCATAAAAATTTAGTTAACCCACCTTTTAGACTCATAGTTGCAGCCAGACGATCAAAAACTGAACCTCTAGCTTCCTACATAGACATTATGACCAAGGACATCCTGGAAAGGTTGCCATATATCTTAAAAGATTTGTGGCACTGTTTGGACTGCCTCAGAACTTTGTCTCATGATGATCTGGGGGATTTTTTGTTGGTCACTATTGATGTTATCAATTTATTTTCAGTGATCCCCCATGATTGTGGGCTTGACTGGTTTAGGAAGAGCTTGGACAAACATACCAACTTGCACCGGACCAAGAAGGACTATTGGTGGATCTGTTGCAAATGGTACTGGAGAACAATTTTGTAGGTTTTGAGGATGAGTATTACAGACAGTCCACAGGGGTGGCTATGGGTGCTAAATGTGCACCCATTTATGCCAACCTTGTTTTAGCAGAATGGGAAGACCAGTTTGTATTGACATCTGATTATAAGGCTAAGATGCCTATCTATTTTAGATTTTTGGATGATATTTTGCTTTTTTGGAAGGGCACACGACGAACTGGAATAATTTATTTTATATTTGAACAACACGACAACATTCTTAAAATTTACACACAAGGTTGGCAAGATGAGTATTGATTATCTGGATTTACAATTATATACTAAAAATGGTAAAATAGAATCAAGATTATACAGAAAGAAAACTTACAGCAATTCATTTCTACATTATAGTAGTTGTCACCCTGCCTATGTTAAGAGAAATGTTGTTAAGGGCCAAATGATCAGGTTGTCTCGTATTATTAGTGAGGATGATGTCTTTAAAATTGAACTGGACATATTGAAGGACTTATTTGTCCAAAAAGGTTATCCCACTGATATACTTTTGTCGCTTCAACATGAAATATTTAGAAGAAGGTCTACTGACTTTGTTCCAATTTTACATGACACACACAGGTTATGTGACAAAGTCACCAACCATAAAGATGTGCCTGATAGAAACAATACGCCAACAGGAATGGTATTACAACACAATAGATTAGCACCTGAAGTTAAAGATGTTATTTACGGTGCTTGGGAAAGCCTCATCCCTGCAGACGTACACAACATACTTGGTAAATGTCTCACTTTTATTAATAGTAGAGGTTCAAATTTAAAAGACCTACTAGAGAAAACCCCTAGATCCTTTGGACAAAGACCAGCTACTATGGCCAAATGTGGCAATTGCAAGGCCTGTAAATTTATTAATGACGGTCCCTATGTTTGTCTAGGTAATTTTAATAGAACTTTGAAGAGCCCTGGTTACTGCAACTGTAACACAAGTATGGTCATTTATGCTGCCACTTGTTTATCTTGCCCAGCGTTCTATATAGGTATGACTACCAGGAAGTTGAGACAAAGAATATTAGAACATTACAGGGACATAAAAAACAAGAAAACCACTAATTCATTGTATGCACACATGAATCATTGTTCAAACTTTAAAAAGTTTATTTTTTTTTGTTATTGACAGGCTATACATCATCACCATGTTGGAAATAAGGGAATGTCTTTGGCAACTGAGACTTGATGCCCAGCAATGCTCCTGGTATCAATGATGCACTATCCCTAGCATGTATTTTAAGATACAAGGCAGCTTGTATATAATATAAAACTATGTAAATTTAAATATTTTAACAGATATTTTTTTTTGTTTTATATGGAATGTTTATTACTGCACACACTGCTTTTTATGATGTTTTATTTTGGTTTATTTATTTATTCTGGGTAGCTATTACTTACTTGAGATTCTAGCAAACAAGGTATTGTTGAGCAGGACTTTAAGATTTGGTGAACAGGAACTTTAGGGGATAATTGTTTAATTTAACTACCCTCCTGCTTTTTCATCATTGATTAATCAAGCACTAATTAATAGCTGTATTTAAAGGTTGTTTTTACTGAAGTAAACTGACTCTGAAGATGCCCATGAGGGTGAAAGCGCTTAGTCAGTTCAAGTTGCTGTTTTTTTATTTCTTCATTCATCAAATTGTGGATTAATAAAGGTTTTGTGAGGTTACCTGAGTTGTTTCACACTCTGAGTACCTTAAATACTCTGTCTTTCATTAACCTTACATCTAGGTATGGTATTTCATCAACTCCAATCATATGTGAGAATTTTAGAAAAGGGGTACTCCCATTTAGATATCCTTGGAACTCAGGTATAATCTCTCCTGGCCCTTCTCAATACATAAAAATGTCATCCAAAAATCTCATATAACATGTGCAGTGGGAGAAATAGTTTGAATTAAATAAGTATTTTTTCTCCCACTGCAACATTATGATGTTATCATATGTCCCCCACAAGCTGAACCCATTGAGATACCCTTTGTTTGCAAACAGTACTCCCTATCAAATAAAATAAAATTGTTATGCAAGACAATACTTAATAGGTGTTCAAATTTATTAATTTTTACCTGTGGTATGTTCTTTTCCAAGAGATATTCACAAAACCATTCTACCCCTGTCTTATGGGGAATAACGGTATAGAGGTCTTTTACGTCTATAGTAATAAAATAACTACCTTCAGTATATTCTAATAGATTTATTCTCTGTAGAAAGTCCCACGAATCTTTGCATACACTCTTCTCTTCAGATACAAAATTCTTTCATTTGATATCCAAGTACTTTGCTATGTGTTGTATGACAGAACCATGGGCGTCTACAATGTGTCTCTTTGAGGGGTCATGTAGGTCTTTATGTAGTTTAGGCAAACCAGACATACAAGAAACTTTTGGGTGGGGTACTAGCATGTAATTCAGTTCTTCTATAGAGATGCTCCCCTCTATAAAAAGGTCATTAATTACATTTTTTTTTATTTTCCTTAATGCCATTTAAATTCATTAAGTGATGCCCTTTTATAGAAACAGCCTTCAAGTATGTTTTTTATTTTCATATTATAAAGTTCCATGCTCATAATAGTAATCCCACGCCCCTTGTCTGGTTTCATGACCCTGATTGCCCTATTACAATGAATGGACCTTAATAACTCATTCTCATCACTAGACAAATTCTGAGGTACATTCATAGGATTCAGGGTTCCTAAACTATAAAGATCAATTTCACAGAGATGTTCAAATAACTGTAGGGAGGGGTGTATGGGGGGTTGTAGGTACTCGATACATATAAGGGGTTCCTTGTGTAACTTACATTATGGAGCAACATATTTAAATTCAGCTTTCTAACATACAATTTTAGGTCTACTAATGTCTGACTTATATTCAGCTTTTGCTTAGGTACAAAAGATAGACCCTTAGAAAAAATGTCACATAATTCCTCACAAATAGGTACATCAGAATAGTTGAATACTTTAAAGCCCTTAGTAATGTTTTCAATAATTCTAGCATGTGACCGAGAATTTAGTTCCAAGTACGGTTCCTCCCTCTATAGTTCCTCCTCATATTCCCCTTCTGATGATGATTGTAATTGCCTCTCCCCCCCAGTTCATTTGAGGGGCTTCTTGCTAGAATGTGTTCTGGTTGTTCCTGGCTCTCAAGCGTTCCAAACACCTGAGTGGTGGGAACTCTTCCTGTTGATCTAAAAAATCATTGCCACCATCACTCTCATTATTTGCCAAATTATTCCTATGCCTACTACCCCACATTTGTGAACGTGGAGGTTCTGGGTAGGCAGAATTATTGGCATAGCCCACTCTATCCCTTTCAATCTTTTTTATTGTACGATTTTGTATACCTTCCAGTTGACCTTCAATACTTTTGAAAGTACAGTTATATTCATATAAATTATACATATGTGATGAATTATTGACAATGACTTTATCTAGGTCCTCAGCTTCTTTACTGAGAGTTGCAATGTCAGCTTGGTTATGTTTAATAACCAACTCTAAATATTCAAACCCATGACGGTCAAACATGTTAAGCAATTCTTTGTGAAAGGGAGAATTACAAATCAAGCCTGTTGGAAAATGCACATTCTAAGCCCTTTGGGCACAATTTTTAAGTTTAAGCATTCTTTAAAATACATATTGTCCATCTTTAGTTTCTTGACTTTCAAGAGCAGACTATCTAACTTTTGTAAACTATTAAAATAGTTGTTACTTACAGGAGTAGTTTCATTTCCAGGCAGAAAACTCAGATCCACATGCAGCCATTCAGTTATATTTACTGCTTCTTGTCTGCTTGCAGAGCCGTTTATTCTGCTTAAATTCCGGTTGCCAGCATTCTGATTTAGTTCCCTTTGTTCTTGTGATGTTGATGGCCGAAAACCATCAGAATTAAATCCATTTTGATGCCCAGAAATGAGCCGTTGTATCCTGCTGCTTGTTTGAGCTCCGGGGGCGTGTACTTCCTGTTCCACTAAGGAAGTCGATTAACTGTTCAGTTCTAAGTGCCTTCTTTCAAGAATATCCAAACATTGTGTCAGATTGCCAAGTGAGCTATTCAGCTCAGCCAGTGTTTGGCTGAATAGCATCAATGAATCTCCCTCCTCGGTGCCAGAAGCCATCAACTCAGAAAAAAACGGAAAATATAAACTACGTCAGTTTATATTTTGCGTTTTCTTCTGAGTCTATTTCTTCAGTGTTGTTAAGGATTTTATTTTTTATTAAAAAATGTGGAAGCCTCTTTCAGTGTGTCAAATACTTTAATTCCTTCAGAAATAAATATTTTGATCTTTGCAGGAAACACCAAAGTAGCTTTAATATTTTCTTTTTATGCTCTTTAATCAGTGTCAAGCAGATTTCCTTTAACTGATTACTTTACTGGAATAGTAATTAAGTCTTATTATATGTTCACATATTTTAATAGGTGGGCTAGACCATGCTGTTTTTAATATTTGACCCTTTTCGATGCTGGACATAAACTAAACTATTATTGAATGTTCTAGTGATTTTTTTCTTCTTTGAAGGTGTTCTCAAGGATATATGTGCCCTTTCAATCCCAAAAGAAAAAGTCAAAGATAAATTTAAAATGTTATGCAGCCAGGCTGTTAAGAAGTTAATTATATTTCTCACTCATATTTTTCAGGTATTCCATATATTCTGATATTATTTTGTTTCAGTTTATTTTCTAAATCATCAACTTTATCTGTAAGCCAGTTATTTTGTTTTAAAAGCATTTCACTCTGAGACTCGCCTTCAGTTATTTTCCATTTATGGTCATTTAAAGCTTTTTTTATACTGCTGATTTGTACAGTTTGTTGTTTCATAAAAAATTCTGAATGTTCTATCTTCTGTCTGGATTCTTCTTTGAAACTTTTATTTTAGTATCCAGTTTGTCCATTTTTGGTAATACGTCCTGCATGATAGATATTAGTGAATGGATATCTTTTTTAACAGAAGAAAACCCAGAGTACTATTTTTTGAGGGGCTCATGTTGAAGTCACTTCACTTTGAAGAACTTCAAGCTATAAATAAATAGCTATCAATTGTCTCCAAATTCTATTGTTTATTAAATTTTCTGTCAAAGAAAAATTTTCAGTCACAGAGGTTTCAGCAGTTGCTGCTTTTAGTTAGATATCTTAGCCACACCCCCTCCAACCACCAAATGTTTTTCTTATACTAATTTTGAAGATTGCAATGTGAAATTCTGTAATGCTGATTTTCAAAAGAAGAGATCATTTCTCTTGGAAGCAGAACATGTGGAGTAATTGGCCTGCATTTGGTTACAAATAAAGTTATTCCAGATAAGACTTTTGAATATAATAATAAACTGGTGTTATGAAAATATAAATGCCACATTATTCATACTGGCTAAATGCAGCTATAAGTGTGAAGCATGTTTTGAAGAAAAAATACTTAAAGTATAAGTTGTAGCTTTAAATTATGTTTCTTTTTCTGATGTTTAACTAGTGGTTACTTTTTAATTAGAGTTGTGAAATACAGAGAGGTGAAACCAGGAAAACATTGATTATTAGCTGGCTAATTTTAACAATGCAGTAACTGAAAAGCATTGCAATCTACATAACTCTGAGTAGCAAACAGCTCATATGCAAAGTCCATAAACATGAAATTACTGATGCTTCAATATTTTCAGGGGAGAGCAAACTTAACAGGACTGAGCTTTTAACTTAGAAACAAGAGTCTCATTAACTTGAAGAAGTTCCAGAGAAGAAGTCCTGAATTGAGGCAACACTGAAGAAAATCCACTTAGCTCAGTCTTTTACCTAACTTTCCCTCTTTTGCATAAGTCAAACAAATTCAGACCCATTACCTCCTGTGCAAAGTCAAATTTCAAAACAAAATAACTTCCCTCAAAGCAAAATAGAAAGTTTCAGTTCCAAATTGGTAACACAACTTCAGGCAGGAAATAAGTTCTACTAGTATATGTATGAAGCAATTTTATTTTCAAAGTGCAGCTATACTTCTACAGAAATAAATAAATAAAAAGACTCACTTGTTTTGTACAGCTTTACATGGTTCACATCTTTGTGTCACCTTTGCTGAAACTAGAGATCTTATATAGCACCCCACATTTTACACCTGTACTGCACTTTTACTAAAAAGGCAGTTACTGATTTATACATGTTTTCACATTTTACAAAATGTGCTGTTTATTTACTGGAAAAACAATTCAAGGTTTTTATACAGCTTCCATATGAACACTAAGATTGACTGTAAATATGTTGTATTTTAGTTTTTATAACAATGTTATGTAGTTGTTTTGAATTTTAAGTGCCTTTGTTCTGCTGCTACATTTCAGATAGTTGAAAAAGATGTTTTTTTATAACACTGACCACTTTATTTTGATTATTTACAATATGTCATAATCCAAAAAATATTGCAAAGGCACAGCTCCAGGTTGTAGCATTCAGTTATTATAACAGTCCAAGACAAATTCTAGAAAATAGTTATAGATCCACAGAGGCAAAAGTAGATTCAGAAGGCTGACTTTAATGAACACAAGCGCTTTCACATTTAGCTTCTCCAGGTGTATGAATGAGTTCAAAAAAACACACCTTATACCCACACATAAAATCACATGACATCAATCATTATTTAAAAATACATACTCAAAAGTATCAAATACAAAAAAACTTATTATAAAAACATCTTGTCTTAAAACACAATGTTCATGACTATAAAATCAAACATATTATACTGAAACTTCTATCTATGTAAAGGTCTTTTAGATAGTAATGGTTTAATAGGGACACAGTCATTGAGGCCATGGCCATAGTTTGCTCTAAGTCTTACTATCCACTGTGCCTCTAACTCCTCAGTTTTAGATCTAATATTTCCTCTTCTAATATTTAAAAAAGTCTTATCTATCACTAAAAATTTAAAGCTATGCTGCTCATCAGTACTTGCAACATGCTTTGCAAGCGCATTGGTACCACTATTTTTTCCTATATGATACAAATGTTCCCTTATTCTTTCTTTTAAGGTACGATCAGTTTTACCTATATAAAATTTACTACAGATGATGCAGCTAGCTAAATATACCACATGTGAAGTCTCACATGTAGCATCCACTTTAATATCAAAAACTTCACCTGTATCTGGATGTTTAAATATTTTTTCAGATGATATATAACCACAAAATCTGCACTTTCCACATGGTTTAGTTCCTACTGCTGCTGTAATATATGTGTGTTCCCTATTAAAACATAACATTTGATTCAAACACCTCCTATTCCTAAACGAAAATTGGGGCCTTGCACCAACTATTTCCTTAATACGATCATCCGTCATTAAGATGTTCTGATGATCATTAATAACTCTAGTGTACATATTGACATCTCTGGTATAACTAAATGACATTCTAAGTCGTTTGTCTTGTACATGTTTATTTCTTGGTGGTCTATCTGAGAAATAAGGTTTAGCAGTAGTATCTCTTAATTTACTTACTGCTACTGAATTATTCTGAATGAAATTCAGTTCATAACCTCTGTCTAATAATTCACTCTCAGTTACTCTCATCTGTTGTTGATAATCACTCTCTCTTGCATTTAACCTAGAAGCTCTAAAAAATTGATTTCTTGCTACATTCCTAAACATATAACTAGGATGCATGCTATGTCTAAACAATAACTGATTAGTATGACATTCCTTCCTATACAATCTAGTATTAATTTTACATAAATCATCCTTTTCAATATATACATCCAAGAAATTAATACCCACATCAGAAAAATTCACTGTAAATTTTAAAAAATCTGAGGAATTATTAATATATATCAGGAACTCTTGTAATTGTGTCACTGTTCCTTTCCATAAAACAAAAAGGTCGTCTACAAATCTCCTATAAAACATTATAAATTCCTTGTAGGCAACTTCTAAAATACATTTTGATTCCCATACTGATATTACTAAATTGGCATAGCTGTTAGAACAAGAACTCCCCATTGCAACTCCATGTTTTTGTCTAAATATTTTTTCATTGAAAGTGAAAATATTGTTTTCAAGTACTAAACCAAGCAATGTCTGTATTACATTAATATCCGGCTCCAAAAATATTGACAGTGGTTCAGTGCACTTAGAAAATTAGTTGATAAGTCATATATTATCTTAAAAGACACCAAACATTTTTTGCATGATTTGTTTCAATTTATGCATACATATTATAATCAGGATCATTTTATTTTTGTTACTTTAGATGTGGTTTCTTTATTTACAGTAATTCCTAATGAAGTAGGAGTTCATTATGTTATTAAGCTGTTACAAGACAGTGCTAACTTTACTGAGACAGATATTAATTTTTAGGAATGTAGCAAGGAATCAGTTTTTTAGAGCTTCTAGTTTAAATGCAAGAGAGAGTGATTATCAACAAGAAATGAGAGTAACTGAGAGTGAATTATTAGACAGAGGTTATGAACTGAATTTCATTCAGAATAATTCAGTAGTAGTAAGTAAATTAAGAGATAGAAACGACTTGGAATGTTATTTAGTTATACCAGAGATGTCAATATGTACACTAGAGTTATTAGTGATCATTGGAACATCTTAATGACGGATGATCGTATTAAGGAAATAGTAGGTGCAAGGCCCCAATTTTCATTTAGGAATAGGAGGTCTTTGAATCAAAGGTTATGTTTTAATAGGGAACACACATATATTACAGCAGCAGTAGGAACTAAACCATGTGGAAAGTGTAGATTTTGTGGTTATATATCATCTGAAGAAATATTTAAACATCCAGATACAGGTGAAATTTTTGATATTAAAGTGGATGCTACATGCGAGACTTCACATGTGGTATATTTAGCTAGCTGCATCATCTGTAGTAAATTTTATATAGGTAAAACTGATCGTACCTTAAAAGAAAAGATAAGGGAACATTTGTATCATATAGGAAAAAATAGTGGTACCAATGCACTTGCAAAGCATGTTGCAAGTACTGATGAGCAGCATAGCTTTAAATTTTTAGTGATAGGTAAGACTTTTTTAAATATTAGAAGAGGAAATATTAGATCTAAAACTGAGGAGTTAGAGGCACAGTGGATAGTAAGACTTAGAGCAAACTATGGCCATGGCCTCAATGACTGTGTCCCTATTAAACCATTACCATCTAAAAGACCTTTACATAGATAGAAGTTTCAGTATAATATGTTTGATTTTATAGTCATGAACATTGTGTTTTAAGACAAGATGTTTTTATAATAAGATTTTTTAGTATTTGATACTTTTGAGTATGTATTTTTAAATAATGATTTATGTCATGTAATTTTATGTGTGGATATAAGGTGTGGTTTTTTGAACTCATTTATACACCTGAAGAAGCTAAATTTGAAAGCGCTTGTGTTCATTAAAGTTGGCCTTCTGAATCTACTTTTGCCTCTGTGGCTCTATAACTATTTTCTAGAATTTGTCTTGGACTGTTATAATAACTGAATGCTACAACCTGGAGCCGTGCCTTTGCAATATTTTTTGGATTATTGCAGCCGTTTGTGCATTTATTTGCGAAGGAGCTTGGTGCACAATAGGTGTTCTTCTTGTTTTATATTTACAATATGTGCTTAAAATGGCTTTCAAATCACACACTTGCTGTGATCAATGCATATTACAGAGGGAAAGTATAACAACCCACAGCAATTATGATAGGATAATGGAATGCACTTTTTGCCTCAGTCAAGAATAGCTGCAACCTAGACTCTTTTAAGACAAAATATATAAGATCATTATGGAGATAAATGTTACAGTGTTATAAGATTTGTCTAGAAGAGTGTTTGGCATGGGCTTGTACGTGTTCTTTGATTTAATTTGAAGAATGTCAGTTCTTCCTCACAAAAGGGTATATTATAAAGTAGTACCCCTACCACAGCTCGACATTTGTTCAAGCACTAGTAATTCACTTTGTCACAGTGAAGAAAACTGATATATATAGCCATGACATTTGTTAAATGGTTATGAGGAGAAGGGATTTATTTTTAAAAGTGCAAGTTTTGTGAACATTTAAATTTATTCTTTTAAAGCTCTGTAGTTCAGTTGTTCAAGTTATCCTATTCCAGAAAGATAGAACTACAGGGAAGATCTGCTATAGTCAAGTGTAACTTTACTAAAGGGAATTAATATACTGTCAATTCAAGAGAGTATAAAGGTTTCATATTGCACTTAATAAATTATATAAGAGATAACCACACAGCAAAAATATTCTGAGCTGCCAGTCAGTCAGTTATTCAATGTTACACTTACAGAGGTATGTCTCTTGTAATATTAATCTTGTTCTATTTTTTTAAACTATTATATATACTACCTTGGTCTTTTATGGAAAAATATGTGGCCAGGATTAGTAACTGTGTCAATATTTTAAATATAAGAAAGGTAAGTATTGTTGCTATATATAGCTAGAAACAATGACATATTCAAAAGACAAATGTTCTGAAGGGCAAGATAAGTTACATAAATATTTCAATGAAAAATGTTCAGTTTGATATTTTCAAATTCAGAAATGCTGAACAAGAGGAACTTGATGAAATATATATATGTATTACGCAAGATTAAAACCTCTTGCTAAATATTTTCAAGATTCTAACAAATACATACAAACTCAGATTATGATGAAATACACTTCAGGAAAACATGGTAAAAAGCATGATCAAAATTTATTTTTCATTAAAAAATTGACAGCTCCAATGGAGGTTAATGATAAAGTCCTGTTTATGACTCAGGTGATCCAGCTTCAGGTAATGAATAGACATCTCTTGGTGCTGTCATGGTGATGAGTATACCGATCCTGGAAGTGGAGATTTAACCAGGACCACCCAATGTCCTCATCCCACAGAGGAAGGATGCTGATGCAAGGGATAGCCCTAGAATGGGATTTCAGCCATCAAGCCATCTATGTGCAGCCTTCTTCATGTGTATAGAGGAGTATACAGGCATGGGGAAGGCATAGTGGCCCCAGAGGTGATGCAGGTCACCTGGCCCAATAGAGAGGTTAGGGCCTGACACATATTCCTTTACTGGTAATGATGCTGGCAAGGACACAAACCACCCCAGCGACTGCTCTGATTGTTGCACCTCTAGATAGTTCTCATCTCTTTGCTGGGATTATATCATACAGGGGAATAAATGGGCCAAGTCCAGTTGGGGACATTTAATAGACAGTAGGCATGGGTGCAAAAAGCATATCAAACATCACAGGCAAGGAAGGTAGGATGAAACAAGTAAAAATATCACTACAGTTAAATTTTACAAACTGATTAGTTGGATGATAAAAAAATAGAATCTAGAGCTAGTAGTAGTAATAATGCCATCTGTGAGAGGCAAAGTATCAGCTTGGTCTGCAAATATTGTAGAGTGTTATACCACCATGCAGAATGCTTTCCTGTCACAGGGAAATGTGCAATTTGCAAGAAGTTAAATTATTTTGCAGACGTGTATAAACAAATAGTAACTGAAGTTGTCTTACAGTTTGCACTACATCTCAAGTAGTTCCTGTGCTAAGTGAATTAATCAGTGTTGCTGCATTTATTTGTCGTGTTTTAGTCATTTTCCAAGGTTACAGCAAGCAAACAGTTTCAGCCAGGTATGTGAGTCATCTACATCTTGTACCAGTTATCCTAGTGGTGAGAGTTAGTTGCTACAGTTCTGGGGAAAATAAACACTATTGGTTAGAGATTTGGTTGTTTTTCATTGGCTCTTTCATTTATACTTTTTATTTTATACTGAATAAAGCTGTGTTTTGTGCATCAGGATTGAAATGATCATTCAATAGATACAGGCATTTTCAGTTGAAACTTTTTCAAATATAAACATCATCTTCATCATCAGACCCCTTTTACTTATTTTCTATATGGGGTTGGGGAGTAACATCAACTGTCACCACCTCTGTTAATTCAATATCACTCTCCTACCTTCTTCAGCAGTCATGACTGACTGTTGCAGGACTTTTCTCAAAAAATCCATCCATCACATTGATGGATGTTCTTGTTTCCTCTTGCCTTCTTCATGTCTCTGCCAAATTTTCTTCACCAGATAGTTTTCTACTTTCCTGCACACATGTCCAAACCTCAGTAATCTGTTCTATTTGACCTTTTCTGGATTTGGAGAAACTTTTGCTTCTACTCTGAGGTCCTCATTTCTTCATTTGTCTCACAGTGGCATCCTAAAACCCATCTCAGGCAGTTCATCTCTATCACCTCTAGTTTCCTCAACTGCTCTGGCTTCACTACACACATGTATGCACTATACAGTACTATCGGTAGTAGCACTGCTGTATACACCTTACTCTTCTGCTTCCATGGTGGTGCAGCGGTAGCATTGTTGCCTCACAGCAAGAGGTTCTCCCGTTCGATTCTGGGCTTGGGTTGGGAGTGCCTTCTCTGTGGAGTCTGCATGTCCTCCCCACGGTCGAGTGGGCATTCGAAAGACATGCGTTGAATGGGCGTGCCTTCGTTGAAGGTTGGGAGTCGGGCTGGCAACTTGACACCATAAAAAAAACAACTGCCAATCATTAGCAGACCGGAGTTCCGCTGCGGCGACCCCTAACCGGGAAAAGCCGAAAGACAAACAACAACAACTCTTCTGCTTCTTTGGCAGTCTTCTGTAACTCATTACTCATGACACAGATACTATGAGTCTAGCTTTGACCTCCTCATTCAGACTTCCCTTCTCCACAGTCACTCCTCCCAGACACTTGAAGCTGTTAACCTGCACCACTATTTTCCCTTCTATCTCAATTTTCAACTTCTTCTGATTCCTCCTTTTGCTGCCTTGACATTTGTCTTGTCTACTCATTTTCATCCTGTTAGCCTTCAATTTTGCATTCCGTTCCCCTGCAGTTTGCTAAAATTCTTGTTCAAAGTCTGCTTGTAATGCCATATCATCTGCATATAGCAGCTTTGTTGATCTTTCCCCTCCATCTTGTTTGCTAATGTAGTCCATCTCAAACAGCAGTGGGCTTAGAGATTAACCATGATGCCCACCCACCACACTGGAAACCATCTGGGAATCTGAACACTATTCACACTTTTCTCAATGGGTATATAACCTGTACTGATTCTACCAATGTTTCCAGGACTTTGAACCATCACAGGACTGCCCAAGTCATCTTTTTAGGACCTTGTTATATGGTTTCTCCAATTCTAGGAGGAACGCCCAGTTGGACTCTTCCATCCTCTGTAGTTTTTTCTCTAATATCTGTCTCACTGCAAACATTGGGTCAGTTGTGTTACATCCTGATCTGAATCTGAACTGATCATCTTCCATCTTACTTTCTATTACTCTGTGTGTTTATTTAAGAATCACCCTTTCCAGGATTTTCATGCAGGTGACAGGTTATGATATTTCTATACTGCCCAGAGTTGTGAATGTCCCTGTCTTTCTTGTACGCTGACTCTAGAACTACATTCATCTGTGATTCACTTTTCTCTACATACTGCTATGAGGATTGAGTACCCTCTAAAGCCATTTCTCCCTTAACTCACCCAACATCTTGATCATGTCTGCCATGATCTCATCTGAGCCTGTTGCTTTCTCTGATTTCATTTTATTTAGTGCTGTTCTTACTTCTTCTATGATGGGCTCCTCTTCCTCTTTCATTGTAGCTTGTGTCTGAGGCAGTACAGATTCTTTGACATTTTCTTCTTTCAGAAACTGCTTAAAGTACTCCTTCCATCTGCCTTCAATGTTCTGTGGACTGTTGATCAGGTTATTGCTGACATCCCTTATGAAGGATGTCTGACTAACTTTTTTTTCTGTCAGTCCTTGTCTTACAACCTAATAGAGTTTCTTTGTGCCATCTGGAGAGTAACTTTCTAAAGGCTGGAGAGTGCCTCTGATATCTTGTTCTTTGCTATTATAACTGCTCTCTTAGCCTCTTTGTTAGTCAACCACTGTTCCTTCTTAGCCTGGTATGTCCTTTCTATCTCCTGCATGCTCCCTGAACTCACTTGTTCTCTTGATAACTTCCTGGACATCTGCATTCCACAAGCAGCCTTCCTTACGCACCTTATGTCCATACAAAACTTCAGCTTGGCAAGCTAAGAACTTGGTTATATTCAACTGGACGTATAAGAGAATTTAAGTACCTTTTTATGCACTTTTTCTTTTAAAAAATACAGTATTTAAATTGATTTAAACTGTGTATGAAGGAGTGTTGAAGGAATTTTTAACTGGTTATTCTGCTCTTCAGTAACTTGAACTAAAAGCTAGTGTTGGCTGAATTTTGTTATTTGCTAGTAATTACAGGTGTGGGGGTAGCCACATTCAGTGATTTCCTGTCCTTGCATATTTAAACTGGTGCATGTGAAATAATTCCTGCTTTAAAACTTCAGCTTGGCAAGCTAAGAACTTGGTTATATTCAACTGGACGATAAGAGAATTTAAGTACCTTTTATGCACTTTTCTTTTAAAAATACAGTATTTAAATTGATTTAAACTGTGTATGAAGGAGTGTTGAAGGAATTTTTAACTGGTTATTCTGCTCTTCAGTAACTTGAACTAAAAGCTAGTGTTGGCTGAATTTTGTTATTTGCTAGTAATTACAGGTGTGGGGTAGCCACATTCAGTGATTTCCTGTCCTTGCATATTTTAACTGGTGCATGTGAAATAATTCCTGCTTTAAAACTTCAGCTTGGCAAGCTAAGAACTTGGTTATATTCAACTGGACGTATAAGAGAATTTAAGTACCTTTTATGCACTTTTTCTTTTAAAAATACTGTATTTAATTTGATTTACACAGTGTATGAAGGTATGTTGAAGGAATGTTGAACTGGTTATTCTGCTCTTCAGAAAGTTGAACTAAAAGCTAGTGTTGGCTGAATTTTGTTATTTGCTAGTAATTACAGGTGTGGGGTAGCCACATTCAGTGATTTCCTGTCCTTGCATATTTAAACTGGTGCATGTGAAATAATTCCTGCTTTAAAACTTCAGCTTGGCAAGCTAAGAACTTGGTTATATTCAACTGGACGTATAAGAGAATTTAAGTACCTTTTATGCACTTTTCTTTTAAAAATACAGTATTTAAATTGATTTAAACTGTGTATGAAGGAGTGTTGAAGGAATTTTTAACTGGTTATTCTGCTCTTCAGTAACTTGAACTAAAAGCTAGTGTTGGCTGAATTTTGTTATTTGCTAGTAATTACAGGTGTGGGGTAGCCACATTCAGTCATTTCCTGTCCTTGCATATTTAAACTGGTGCATGTGAAATAATTCCTGCTTTAAAACTTCAGCTTGGCAAGCTAAGAACTTGGTTATATTCAACTGGACGATAAGTGAATTTAAGTACCTTTTTATGCACTTTTTCTTTTTAATTATACAGTATTTAAATTGATTTAAACTGTGTATGAAGGAGTGTTGAAGGATTTTTTAACTGGTTATTCTGCTCTTCAGTAACTTGAACTAAAAGCTAGTGTTGGCTGAATTTTGTTATTTGCTAGTAATTACAGGTGTGGGGGTAGCCACATTCAGTGATTTCCTGTCCTTGCATATTTAAACTGGTGCATGTGAAATAATTCCTGCTTTAAAACTTCAGCTTGGCAAGCTAAGAACTTGGTTATATTCAACTGGACGTATAAGAGAATTTAAGTACCTTTTATGCACTTTTTCTTTTAAAAAATACAGTATTTAAATTGATTTAAACTGTGTATGAAGGAGTGTTGAAGGAATTTTTAACTGGTTATTCTGCTCTTCAGTAACTTGAACTAAAAGCTAGTGTTGGCTGAATTTTGTTATTTGCTAGTAATTACAGGTGTGGGGGTAGCCACATTCAGTGATTTCCTGTCCTTGCATATTTAAACTGGTGCATGTGAAATAATTCCTGCTTTAAAACTTCAGCTTGGCAAGCTAAGAACTTGGTTATATTCAACTGGACGTATAAGAGAATTTAAGTACCTTTTATGCACTTTTTCTTTTAAAAAATACAGTATTTAAATTGATTTAAACTGTGTATGAAGGAGTGTTGAAGGAATTTTTAACTGGTTATTCTGCTCTTCAGTTATTCCCACCCACCCGCCCTGTTTTTGTGTTAATCTTAGTGGCATTGAAACTGCCCGCCCCTCAGCCTGCCTCTGGGCCCATCTCATTTGCTCACTCAACTGAGTGCAGTGAGATCATATTCTGATTTCAGGCACTCCTACTGTGTACAAAGAGAGCATCTGGGAAATAGAAAAAAAAAAAAAAAATTAAGCTTATTTCCTGCCTTTGGTACAGACTATTTGTAGGCTTCTGAGCCCCCAAGCCCTTCTGTGTTTGAGGGAAGCCTTCTAGCTTGTTTTTTTTTTTCTTGTAACTAGCCAGTTTTCTAGTTTCAGCACTCAAATCTGTTTCTTTGATCTCAGCACTTGTTCAAAAAAAAAAAAAAAAAAAAAAAAATTTCATCTGCTTTTACTGTACTTGTGTTTTTACCTACTTCTTTTTACTTTTGCATCATCTTAAAATACTCAATTGTATTTATTACTGCTTGGTGTAACTCATTCTAAGCCTTTTGGTTTAAACACTTGGGCTTCGGACCAGTTAGTTGTTTTGCACTGAGAGGTTTGTGGTCTGCACTGTTGTGGCAGAACAGGTAGCTTACATCCTTCTAGGTTGAGAACTGCTGATTGAGGGCTCAGTGTCTGTTATTCTAAAAGTGTATTAATTCTGGTTTAAGCACTTGGGCTTTCAAGCCAGTTATTTTACATTAAGAGGGTTCGTGGTCTGCACTCTTGTGGGAGGAGAGGCTGGACTCTGCCCTTCTGAGCTGGGAATTTCTGGTTAAAGGCTTATAGTGCATGCATATCTGAACTGTTTCTTACTGAAGTTGGTGCGCCTTGTTTGCTGTGGCATAGACTGGATTCGGGCCTGCTGGATCTAGCTTTGTTTGTGTAACTTGAGCACTAATCCAGACATTCTCTAAAGTATTCAATGGTATTTATTACTGCTTGGTTGTAACTTGATTAAAGTGTAGCTATCATTCAAGTCTTTTGGATTAAGCACTTGGGCTTCAGACCAGTTGTTTTACATTAGGAAGGTTTGTGGCAAGCACTGTGGTGGCAGGACAGGTAGCTTTCATCCTTCTAAGTTGGGAACTGCTGATTGAGAGCCCAGTGTCCAAGTGTATTAGTTCTGGTTTAGGCACTTGGGCTTCAGGCCAGTTATTTTACATTAAGAAGGTTCGTGGACTGCACTCTTGTGGGAGAAGAGGCTGGACTCTGCCCTTCTGAGCTGGGAATTTTCTGGTTAAAGGTTTATAGTGCCTGAATATTTGAACTGTATCTTACTGAAATTGGTTCACCTTGTTTGCTCTAGCATAGACTAGATCCAGGCCTACTGAATCTAGCTTTGTTTATATACTTGTTGTTTGTTTGCTTGTTATTTCCTGGAAGCTAATTCACCTAATACGCAACTTCTCAGCGCTTCTGTGGATCACTAGTGATATCTGCATTGCTTACTGTACTTATTTCCTTGTTTCACTTGAAAGAAAGTTACTGTTTGTCATTTTGCATTTAGTTACTTGTATCACATTGCACTCAAGTTACCTGGCACTTGCTCACTAAAGCAATTATATAAGTCAGCACTAAAAATTAAAAGCACTACACCCTCACTCCCCACTGGCCCTTGTTTTCAATTAAGGATTTCCCAATATTATTCTAGCATGTCCAAAGGTCAGTTGTCAATCTCCTCTCCGGTCCAGCTGGTGAATCTGGGAATCTTGAGGCAATGTTATAACTGCCTCATGTACACAGACAACCCTCTCCTCCTCCCACATAACACAAATACTTGCGAGAGATGCAGCTATTTAGCCAAACTGGAGGCTGAGCTCTCTCAACTCAGGACTGGCAAGACCAGACAGGAGGAGAAGGCAACTACACACACCACAAAACCAGCCTCACATAATGCTACCACTCCACTGAATCAAACACATAAACACACAAAGACATACTCGGAGGCTCTGAGTAAAAATTTACCTAAACAGCAGAGGCCTCCAAAGCAGACACCCAAACAACTGCTACCTCAAGACACCCCACAAGCAACACATAAACCACAAAAGCAGTGTGCAAAGCAGTCACAGCCCTTAAGGCCAAATACAACACCAAACATACTTGTCATAGGTGACTCCATAGTCAGACACACTGACATCCCACTCACCAGGCTGAACAAGGAGAGGGTCACAGTAAGCTGCCTATCGGGCGCTAGAATCCGCCACATAACACAAGCACTCGGGTCACTCCACAGCAAGTACAAATATGACACAGTCATTGTCCATGCTGGTGTGAACGACCTGAGACGCACCTCCCTGGACTGCATGAAAAGAGACATAGAGGAGCTCTCTGATTATGTAGCCCAGGCAGGTATGACCCTAACCCTGAGCAGTATCCTTCCTTCACCAAGAATGATGCCACAATATAGAGACAAGATGATCAGCTTTAACAATTGGCTTAATGTCTGGTGTCATTCAAAGGGGATCCAGTGTCTGTCTGCCTGGGATGACATGCTTGACAAGCCACGCTGCTTCAAGGGACGGCTTGCACCTGTCACCCCTGGGATTCCGGATATTGGCTAAGGCTCTTGCCACCCCCATAGTGCCTTTTTAGGCAAGGCTCAAATTCTAAACCTACCACCCTAGAAAACAAAAATGGGAAGAAATTGAGGGTAATGCTGCTCAATGCCAGAAGTCTAAATCTCAAAATGCACGACTCGAGGCCCTTCTCAGTATGGAGAACATCGATGTCTGTGCTGTAACTGAAACCTGGTTCAAGGCTCCTGAGAGCACCCCGACACTATTAGGTTTTACCTCATATCATGCATTCCGGCCCCAAAACCCGGACCACTCCACAAAAGGAGGGGGTGTATCCATATTCATAAAGGATACTCACACCTCCAGGTTGGTGGCAACGCATGAAGCTTCGGAAACCATCCAGGTGCAACTAACAATAGGCAAAACTGCTCTACAAATTGTAGCATGTTACAGGCCACCCTCTCAAACTCAGGAACCCCACACAGCCTTCCTGAAGACACTGGAGGGTATAAATGTATCTCCAAACACCATCATATTGGGTGACTTCAACTACCCGAATATAGACTGGGAACATTACTCAAGCCCTAACTTTCTAGCCCAACGGTTCCTGGAGTTCATAAATTCAAATGCCATGGAACAGCTAGTCACTGTTCCCACGAGAGGAGAAAATATACTAGATCTCATTGTCACAAACATGGGGACAAAATGCTCCACACCGAAGTATATCCCTCATTGGTGAGATCTGATCATAAACTAATCTCACTGGAAATCCACATCCCGCCCCACCCCAAACAAAAAGACCATAGTGAAGAACTTCTCTAAAGCAAACTTCACACTACTCAAGACTGGTGTGGTATCCTTCAAGGCCCCTGAGTCAGAGGAAACCACAACCCAAGCTGGAAGCCCTTACAAATGCCTTCTATGAACACCTCCAGGACTGCATGGATCAGGCAATCCCAAATAAAACCAAGACTCTTTCCACAAAGGGCAAACGTCCAGTCTGGTGGACCCCAGCCATTAACAAACTTTACAATAAGAGGAGAAAGCTATTACATGATAGAACAAAATCCATAAAAGGGAAGTCACCCTGATCATTATTAGTAAAAAATACGAGCACTCATAAAATCAACTAAGGCCAATTTTGAGAGAAAATTGCCATGGATTCAAAGGACAATCATAAGGCCTTTTTCAGCTATGTTAGGAACCTGGGTGGAAACTCACAGATATGCTCAGAATTAGTCCAAAATGATACAAAAATCACTGAACCCACAGACATTGCCAACATACTGGCAGACAGGTTCAGTGCAAACTTCACCCCTCCCCCCCTAAAGGAGAGATAACTATCCCAGCCGAGTGTAGCCTCCCAGACATCTCAAATGCGCAGGTGAAAGCTGCTCTCTCTAAAGCTAAAAACACAGCATCAATGGGACCGGATGGTGTCCCCGGCTGTGTGCTACACGAGCTAAATGAGGAATTAAACCCGCACATAAGGCAGCTGTTTAATCTCAGCCTTACCACAGGATACGTGCCCAAGGAGTGGCGACGGCAACTGTGGTCCCACTCCACAAAGGTGGCGCTCACGGACCCTGGTAATTACCGCCCCATAAGCTTAACAAGTCTAGTCTGCAAAGCTATGGAGAGGATCATAATGGAGCTCATAAACAAAGATATAGGGACTTGCAGACATTGGACCCGACCCAGTTTGGCTTTGTCAAGGGAAGATCATGCCTTTTGAACTTGGTCGACTTCTTGAAATAGTCACCAAGGCCATTGATGAGGGAAAGGCAGTCCATACAGCCTACCTTGACCTTGCAAAGGCTTCGACACAATACCCCACTCGGGTATTGTAAAAAAACTTTCCAGCTTAAATGTAAACCCATATGTCACAAGATGGGTTGCAAACTGGCTTAAGGACAGAACCCACAGGGTTAGAGTTGCTGGCGCTATGTCAGACTCCAGGCCGGTCACAAGTGGTGTCCCACAAGGCTCGGTCCTTGGCCCCTATTGTTTGGCATCTACTTCTCAGAAGTACAGGCCAACATGGGAGGTCTTTGGCTGACAAAGTTTGCAGATGACTGCAAACTGGGCCATAGTGGAAAGTGCATCGGACACTGATATCCTTCAGAAGGGACTCACGGAAACAGATAGCTGGTGCCAGAGCCATGGCCTGAAGTTAAACGCCAAAAATGTATAGTCATACCCTTCGGGAAAAACAAGGTAACCCCAAGCTACCATATAGGTGGCAATCCACTAAGCACAGAAGAGGTTATCAGGGACCTGGGGACCCAGGTTGACAGTGGCCTTTCTTTGACACTCACATTGCTAAAGTGGTTAGAAAGACCTTCTACATTGCCCACCTGATCATGAAGGGATTCACATCCAGATCTAGTGAGGTCATTGTTCCCTGTACTCTTCACTTATCAGACCAATGATCGAGTACAATGCCCCATTCGGGATGTATCTCACCCGACATCTGCAGCAATTGGAGAGACCCCAAAAGTTCCTCACCAAAAGGATAAAGGGACTCCAAAATCTGTCATATGCTGCCAGATTGAAGAAACTCCAGCTCTATTCAGTCGCATACCGTCTGCTCAGAGGTGACATGTGCCTGACATACAAGGCCATGTCCAACCCGGAATTAATGGACATGCTCCACCTCAAAAATCCAAATCCACCAAAACCACTAGAGCAAGCGACTTAAACCTTAGCACGGATATAAATAGGACGTGCTGGAGGGATAGATTTATCACTCAGAGACTCCCTATGCTGTGGAATAAAATCCCGGTCCATGTGAGGCAGAGCACCTCGCTGACTCTGTTCAAGAGAAATCTAGACCTGTGGATGGGAGATCGTAGGTTTACCCCGGGAATCATCTCTGGGTCACTGCTGGACAGAGGCACAACAAACTAATGGGCACAGTATTTTTTCATATAAGGGGTGGCGTAAGCCACAATAATTTGGGCTAGGCTTATAAATGCCTTAGGGCAGATAGCCTAGTATAAACCTATGAACCTATGAACCTATGAACCTATACCTGCCTCAGCTGTATATCTGTTCTATAATCTATAGTCTTCACACATGCAGTTGGAAATGCTGCTATTCTTCTTCCACTCCACATATTTCCTCCTCCTCTTTCCTCATATATCTAAATCCTATCAGTAAATAGGCTCTCGATAAGTACAGGTGCAGCAAGCTGCACATAAGTGCATAATGACCACAGCAGAGCACCTAGCACACTAAAAATAGTTCATAGCTGTCTCTAGCAGCACTGCATTGTGCAACTTAGTCCTTAGTTATTACAAATAAACTTAGTTCTACTGCTATGCTAGGTTCCCTCACAACGGTTATCACAATCCACCCCTTGACTGATAACCGTCTTAGTGAACTGTAAATCTCTATTTTATCTCAGCTTTCCAACTCTCTGTAAATTTAATCAAGTTTTACTTCACAATGGACAAAACTGAAGGTCATCCTACTTATCTGTCTTCTGTTGCCAATCTCATAGTGTTAGGTATCCTAAAAAGTGCAGTCAGTGCCTTATGCTCACACATATAAAACTTTTACTGAACACAAATAACTCATCTCTGCAAAAGGTGCATACATTTAAGAGATAGAGGCCTCAGTTTTATTAAAAAACTCAGACGTGGGGCATTGCACTAACACACCATGTACTGCTTATCCAACCCTGACTCATAATATAATGCCATATGTTGATGCTGTAAAGAAATCCTTACTTAAGCCTCCTAGACCCATAATGACTAAGTCTCAGCAAAATCAAAATCAAACATTGCAGGAGACATCTCACCTTTAGCACTGGGAGACAAAGGGTCTCAATTACAGGATATCAGACTACTCCACAAACAACATTTTAGTGATTGGTGACTCCATAGTCAGCCATACACTAGGTTATCTTTTAGGTGCCAAGATCTCAGAGGTGTCAACAGCCCCTTATATCAGATAAATATAACTGTGACATGGTAGTTGCTCATCTGAGGGTGAATAACTAGGGGTGAAAGACCATGACAGAGATGCAGAAACATATCTGAGCTCTCTAAATACCCTGAGGGAGATGTAGAAACATATCTGAGCTCTCTATGCATGTCTCAAATCCTGGCAAGAGTCTGATAATGAGCAGAATTTTCCCTTCCCCATGAATGATGCCTAGATGCAAAAAAAAATAAATAAATAATTGGTGTCATTCTAGGAGGATCCAGTATATGTCAGCATGGAACAATATGACTAACAGTCTTACCTGTTTTGCAAAGAATGGCTTGTGCCCCTTGCTCAAAAGCTTCCTCTTATTGGCTAAAGCCCTTACTGCCTCCATAGTGCCTTTTTAGGTAAAGTTCAATCAATGAACATTCCAACGCAACAAATGTATCAATATCAAAACAGGATCAAATTAAGGAGGCTCTCCTCAATCTGAAAAGTTAGGTTCCCCAACCTTGAGATGGTCTTGAATTCGGAAGGCATCCATATATGTTTAATCACTGAATCATGGCTTAAATGCCAAAAAAAGCACTTCCTACATACCTCAAAACCAGTGTCAACTATGGTCTCCTTATTTGTCCGAGACCATATCTATTCTAATTCGATTCCCAGAGATCCAGAAATGGAACTTATGGAACTCCAGATCACAATGAAAAAATCAACTACCAGTTTATTGCCTGTTAAAGGGCAATTGCTATTGACCCTCAAAGTTCATGCCAGATTCCTAAATGTCATGGATGAACCATAAATAAGAATTCCATCATTCTGGAAGATGTTAACTATACATCAATGGAGGAGTACCTACACCTCCAACATAGGATATGCACATGAGTTTTTAGATCTAATAAATAAAAACTAAATATACCAAATTGTTACTAGCACAACTAGAATACAAAATATTACTGACCTAGTACTTACAAATCACTGTCATCATGCATAACGCCACTAATAACCCCCTCTCTGATTAATTCAGATCATAACCTGATAATCTTTTTCCACAAATTATCTAAACCATTTAACCAATATATCAGAATTCAAAAACTACAATCATACACATTTCCTCAAATTCTGTGATGAAGTCTCAGAATTTACTTATGATAACATTACTCCAAGCATCATCTTAACAGATACATTTGCAAAGGAATTGTATACCCACTTAAATGTGTAGAATGAGAAATTCCCATCCATATCCAAATATATTAGGAAATATGAAAGCAAGCAACCCTGGAGGCCCATTAACATAAATAAAATTTACAATAAAGGGAAAAAAATATATTAGATTATACAGTAGATGCAATGATCCCCAAGTCGAAGAAAATATTAGGATTTAACTAAGAATTTAAAAAGACTATTAGATCTGCTAAAGCAGCCCATAAACTCATGTTGGCATCTAAAGCCAAGGACAATTGCAAATCCTTGTTTAGTTATGTTAGAAAACTAAGAAACACCACTCACTCAACAATGTACAGAACTCATACTAAACAGCAAAACCTACTTGGACCCAGTGGATATTGCCAATACATTTACAGCAATTTTCAGTTCTGAGCTGACTATCCAAAGACCTGTGCTCACAGTATCACTAAACCCCCCTCATCATCACTAAAGAGCATAGACTGAAAAATCTGTCTTGGACTAAGAACATTTTCTCCATGAGATAAGATAACATGTTATGTGGTTTGTTAAATAGTACTAAATATGCCTTTGTAGAACCACTCTAAAAGCTATTTAACTCATGCCTGACTAGAGGCTCAGCCTCAAAAATTTAGCATACAGCAATTATTATGCCCTCCATAAAGGTGACCTTACTACCAACTCTGGAAATTATAGGCCCATCAGGCTGACAAGTCTCATTTGTAAGGCCATGAAACACCTTATAAAAGACTTAATTACCATTGACATTAAAAATCTCATTAGGTTTTGTAAACGGTAGATCCTGTCTAATGAACCTGGCAAACTTCTGCAAAAAGTTAAAACATTGTACAGACCACTTACCTTTGTTGGACCAAAACATATGACACCATAACCCATGCTAGCATAATAAATAAACTAAACATGTAACAAATAGACCCCTATGTAAGATGGGTAGCAAACTGGATAAAAGACAGAACCCACAAGGTGCAGGAGGTGGGGGGTAGTGTCATAGAAAGAATGTGAACAGAGGTGTCCCATAGGGGTAATGTCATATGATAATGTGAACAGAGGTGTCCCATAGTGGTAGCTTCATAACATGAATGTGAATAGTGGTGTCTCGCAGGGATCAGAGCTGGGTCTGCTTTTGTTCACTATTTATTTCTCTGATCTCATATTAACAACCAAGACCTAAGGCTTAAATTAAGAGCTAAAATTGCTTCATTTGGCAGACAAATCTATCAGTATATACCCCACTTCAAAATGAAAATGTATTCGAGACCTGAGAACCTGTGTTGATAAGTCCCTTTCCTTTGATCACCATATACTAACAGTTGTCAGGAAATCCTTCTACTTGGCATAACTGAACAGCAAGGGGATGTCATCCAGGTATAAAGAGGTTATTGTCCCCCTGTATTCAGCACTGATCAAATCAATTATAAAATATAATGCCCCCTTTGGGATGCACCTCAGCAGTCATATCAAGCAGTAGAAAATCCCTAAACTACAATAAAAGTCCTTAAGAACCATCTCTCTTTTCTGTGTCTTATAGGCTCAGCAAGGACTCAGTAGTCTGGGATCTCTGGCACCTTCACAAATCAAACAGTCCCACAAATACCTGAACTAGGGCCCTAAACTTGTGTCAGCAGATCAATAAAAACAATGTCGAAAGACAGATTCGTTGCTCAGTGTCTCCTTTACCTCTGAAATATACTTCCCCTGCAGAAAAAGTAGAAAGATATTATACACTTTCTTCCTTCATACCGGACCTGGATAATTTGAAGTGTATTTATAAATTCGCCCCAGTATGATACGATATGATGTGTAATCATAAATTCACCCCAGGCTTGACTAGCCTAGCCCCCTTTGAGAGGTGAGATGAAGTCTAGTGTCAGAACTGGCAAGGCATAATAGTTACAAAACTCAGTAACCTAGGAGTCCTATGATTACTTTCAAAAAGACATGCTAGGATGCACGAATGAAATACAAAATGTAATACACGTGAAAATATTAAGATAGCTTAGCAGAATATATGTAAAATAGTGCAGAAATAACTTAAAATCTAACTGTAGACAGAGACAGTAAGAAAGATAAGCATAGTTATGTCTGTACAATTTATGGAAGTGACAACATCACAAAATCAGATGTGTCTATAACAATTAACATAGGAGTCAAAATGCTGATAGATTCATCTGATTCAGTAACTATAAAATTATTCTATTGTTTCATGTAATATAATAAATAATTATATATTTAAAAAATTAAAATCAAAGCTACAGGTAAAAAAGGCTGTGCAAAATATTTGCATAAACTCAGAAAATTCTTTCCTGTGCACATTGTACTCAGGTAATGACAGAACATTTAATGTATGGGAAGTTACAGGATCTTCTCTATTGAGATATCCTACTGCAAGAGCACTTGGAGTGATAAATATAGTTATACTATGCATAACAACACTTAGCATAACAACATACAAAACAACTTATATATAAAGTATACAATCTGTTATTCAATGGTATAGGAATATGAAAGATTATTTGGGTAAAAAATAATACTATTTAAGACAGAAGGTTGATGGATAACTGAGAAAGAGAACAAATGTGGGAACTATAGAGAAAGACCAACACTGCTAGTTTCACTATTTGTTACCCCAAATCAAATAGTCCTAATGAACTGAGAATATGCATAGACAAAGACAGTGGCAAATGACACTATATAAAGAGAAATACTTAGCACCAAATATGGCTACATTATTAGTGAATGAAATGGTGCCCCAGTTTGCAGAAGACTTGTTTTGAGGTCAGATTATTATCAGATGGAATTACATCAAGTAGTAAAAGTAGTACTACATTTTCAGCTCATGCAGATATTAAATCATTTAAAAGTCTGATTTTTAAAGTACGGTTAATGTCAGACATAGTTCACAAAATCACACAATGAGTTATCCAAGGGATAGAAATGTAAACAGTGTCAGTGATGATATCTCTACATTTCCCAGTATACAACAGGAATGATATCACTACATTTCCCAGTATACAACAGGAGCATGGAGAATCTCTGAGAAAAGTACCTGAAAGACTTAAGTAAAATGGTCTAATACTGAAAAAAAAAATTAAACTTTGCAAGTTTCTACAAGAATACTCTAAGTCTGTATTTTCTGGAAAAGGAATATCACTTGTCCTCACAGGAAAGTGCAGAAGGGTCTATGTTAAATAAACGAATGCTTAAAATGTCGAGTACAACATACTCAAACACGTTTAAGCAAACGTTTATTTAAACAAGAGCCCAGAATGTCGCAAAACACAATCCCAAAATGTTTTGTTTGGCCACCAACCCCTCCCAAATTCTACACAACACTACACCAACTAACAGCAGCTTCCAATAAATCATAAAAAAAAAACTTACAACAACATACTGTAACATTGCAAGCAGGGGGGCAAGTCTCGCTGCATCCCCCATGCGGAGGGCTGCACACCCCACAGCCCTCTACCTATATATACCAACTCCAAGACCGCACTTCAGTGCAGAAAAGGGAAATTCTCCCTTTCTGCACCACACGGCACCATTAGCAGTAGCTGACATGACGTAATACGCTACACATGTCAGTGCTGGCCAACAGAAACATTTCAGAACTCCGTTTTCCGACATTCTGAGCTATCGATTAAATAAACTTTTGCTTAAAAATATTCGAGTATGTTGTCCTCAACATTTTAAGCGTTTGTTTATTTAACATAGACCTGTGCAAAAGAAATGAGAAGCACACTTAATATACTCAATTATAGCTTGGCGTTCATTTAGGATTTCAGTACAATTGCTGCATCTTTGAGAGAGGGTTGATGAAAAAGATATCTATTTTAAATGGAAAGCTAAGTATCAAAAACATGTGATCCACTAAAAATGTTTAAATTCAAACATTATCAAGGCATAAATATTTTTAGAGACTGGTGCAAGTTTTTTTTTTTTTTTGCATAGGACCAAACCCATTTATTCTAGGTTATGGGAGATAGAGATTTCCAGGCAGGCAAGATCCCTGTGGTTCATTCATTCAGGCCAGGGAATCCCCCATGAGCTCTTCATTCATGGAAGAGTCGAGTGTTAGGGAGCAGTCCAGCTTTGCTAGTCCTGCAGGTTGGACAATCCATTCCTCAGCAGAGCAACCCATCTCCTGTGGTGGCTCTTCTAAGCTTTGTTATAGCTCCTTTAGGGTTCACTTAGGCTCACCAGAGTGACTGCACATGGCAGCATGGGCTTGATAGACCCAAGCTCCACAGGGCAGACACGTAGCGTTGCCGTTAGGTGTCACCTATGAAACAAGTCAGAGCTGCATCCATCCCCACAGGATGGTCAAGCAGGCAGTGGCTACCCATTCCCATCATCCCCTGCCAGCTCCTACTAGTGTCCAACGGAACATTTCAACTTGGGTCACCTGTGGAATAATAAGGGCTTTATCCCTGTACACCATGGAACTGTTAGAATATTACAAGTTTGGTGGGCCTGTGAAGAAATCAAGTACAAGGGGTGAGAAAGAAAATGATAACCTCGACTAGTAGATCATTCGCATACATAGAAGAAAACTACTTCTAGACAGAAAAATAATATGTTTGCTATAGTCAGTGCTTGTGAAAATTTCATTTATATTTATTCTGGGAAGGAGATTAAATTAACAAACCACCTGAAGCCATTTTAGCTGTTCCAAAGCATAACTGCTTCTTGAATTGAATGATAACCACTGAGACTACATATTTTTCAATACAGAGCTCAATAGAAAAGAGACAGACAGTATCTGATTACATATCAAGACATCCAGTGGCTGCAATAAAGAAGGGAGAGACAGATGCTGAAGTAACATATCATTTATGTAAATTAGATAGTTGATTGTGTGGTATCAAGACTTAAGAATTTAAAAGAAATGGATGCAGATACTTAAAAAGGAAGCAGGTAAATCATTTCTGTATGTCTCACGTGTCAGAAGAAAATAAAAGTGATCCAGATGCTGACATTTTCAAACAGTGTTAAAACATAAAGGTGAAATTACAATTTCTGCACTTTGTTATTAACTGGTACAGAAAAAGGTCTTATGTGTAGCACATGACTCTCATGTAGTAGTAGGTTGAGCAAAGATCCTAATTAATGAGACTAAAAGCCATAGTTAAGTGATATGGCCCCTATGGGGCTGGTAGCAGAGTTTAAAAACTTTTACAAAGCTGTTTACTTTACCACACTGTAATACTGTAAAAAATGCTAGTGTTCCAATGAAGATGTCAGAACTATCCACAATACCTTAGCTGAACACAAGTACTGATTTTTATGGTGCAATTAATAACAAAGACTACTGTTTGGTATTAAGAGATTAGCATTCCTGGTTTCCCATTGCAAGGTCTATAACATTAGCCAGTTCTGTGATTCCAGTTTTAGACACGATTTTCTCTATGCTTGGTATGCTACCTTTAATTGCATGTAAAAATGGACAGACTTTTAGCAGTGTATAGTTTAGACAAATCTGAAAAAAGCTTGGACTCCGTCAAGGAAGAGTATGTGGATAGGTTTCTGGGTAACAGAGGCAAAACTACAAAAACTGCTTATTTTAAGAGTTTCATGGGAAAAGCAGATACTCACCACCATGAAAGAATATTGGAGTACTATACGTAGGTTCATAGGTTCTTACTAACTTTAGTCCAGCAGACCATCCAAAAGCTAAACCACATCACCCAATACTGTTAGGAAGTTATCAGTGACCCCATTAAGTAGAATTCCTTTACACACCTTCTGTGAAAATTTGTAATCACCCATCTGGTCATCTAGACTGGTTTTGAAGGTTGCCAGGGAATACTCTGCTTGATATGTGATGGCAGCTTATTCCAGAAATTAGGGATATTTTGAGGGACGTACCTATCATGCTGTCTCGTGTCGTTGATGTGGCAATACAGGTTTAGGGCTTTATAGGAGGTGTTTGCTTTTCCATTGGTTCTAATTAGGTGAAGGAATTCAAAGAGTGTTGGGTCATTCATATCACAGAGTGCTAAGCCAAGATCACCTCTCAGGAATCTGTGTAACACAGGGTAGACAGAAAGCACTTTTAGCCTCTTTAGACCTGAGATCTGCAGTCTTTTTGGTGAAAAAATGTTAAGGTGCCTGAAGCTGGTTTAGGTGTTTAGCAACATGCATGCTGAAGGGTGCATTATATTTAATGATGGGCTTAATAAGGGATGAACAAGTGGGAATAATCTCCTTGGACCTTGAAGAGGTACACTAAAGGACATGTGTGGTCAAAGGAGAATCTGTTATCAACATACATTGCCAAGCCCCTGGTGACTGTGTCACGTTTAACTGGAATGTTATCTATACTATAAGCAGTAGTGGTGATAGATTTGCCAAAGGAAACTATGCTGCATTTTTTGATGTTGAGGTTAAGCCCTTGATTAATACACCAGACATTTTTTGATCCAGCCCTTCCTCGAGAATTTCAATATCAAAATGGAATTTGACAACTGCTCACTGTTTTGCAGTTATCAGTAAGCTTGAATATCAATAGTCCCTAAATATCAGCTTTTATGTCTGACAAATATATATTAAAAAGGAGGAGAATGAGGATTGAGCCCTGTGGAACAGCACTGGTGGCATTATTTTGCCTAGAGCAAATAACCCCCACCCTAAATGTTATGGGTTTCTTCAGGTAGTCAGTTACCTATCCCAATTGTCTCCATTGTGAAACATATGGATGCCCTATTCACCAGGATGAACAAGGAGAAAATCAGATCAGTTGTCTGTCAGGGGCCAGGATCTTCCAAGTCACTCGCACACTCATGTCACTGAACCAAAATTACCAGCATGATTCAGTTATAGTCCATGCACAAGTGTAAATGACCTGAGTTTTATCTCCCTGGACTATATGAGGAGAGAGACATTATGGAGCTCTCGGACCATGTGTCCCATGCTGGTATGAGCCTACACTGAGCAGAATCCTACCTTCGCCAAGGATGATGCCACTATATGAACAGAACACGATTGACTTTAATTATTGGCTTAGGTTCTGGTGTCATTCAAAGGATGTATAATATATGTCAGCACAGGGGATATGATCAACAGACGACATAGCTTTGCCAAGGATGGTCTGCATGAGTCCCTGCTAGGCTTTCAAATAATGGCTAAATCATTCTCTTCCCCATGGAACCTGTTTTTAGGCAACGCTAAACTAACAAACCTCCCAACTTAGCAAAATCAATCCAAGGAAATCTAAAGGTGTTACTGCTCAATGACAGAAGCCAAAACAAGAAACTCCACTTGCTCCAAGCTTTCCTCATCTTGGAAAATGCAGACATCTATGCAGTTACCAAGACATGGCTTAAATCAGCAGACCAGACCTTGGCAGTGCAGCGATACAATGCCTTCCACACATCAGCTGTTACACTGGTAGGGATTAAAGGTGGAGGTGTCTCTATCTACATCAAAAACAAACATATCTCAAAGTAGGTCAAACAGGATGACATGCTTGAGCCTCTCCATGTCCAAGTTATCATAGGCAGAGTCCCATATCAAATCCTTGCACGCTATAGATCACCCTCTATGACCCACGAAACCCATATCTCATACTTAGACCTACTGGATACACTTACCATTCAACCCAATACCATATTCATGGGGGACTTTAACTACCCCTTCATAGACTGGGAATCCTAAATTACCCCAAACGTGCAAGCCCAGAGATCTCTGGACTTTGTAAACACAAACACCCTGAACCAGTTAGTCCATTTGCCCATTTGGGATGCAAACATACTGGATATGATACTCACAAATATGGGAGAAACCTCCCCTCCCTCCATATAGTGTCCTTTCTAGTAAGGCCAGGCTATAAAGTTGTTTCTTTCAAAATAAAAATCAGTGCTGTAGACCCTGCAAACCCTGTATAAGAATTACACTAATGCAAACTAGCTATTACTAAGCACTTGCCTGACAAAATGTCATGCACCTCCAAAACCACAGCTGCCTAGGTAGAACTATAGACAAAAACACCATGCAATGATGTTAATAGATGCAGAAAGACAGCTGCACCTACCAGAAACAAGCTCAGAAAAAAATCAAAAAACAAACCACCCTGGTGAAATGCAAACATAAACAGATTGTTCAACAAAAGGAAAAAAGTCATAGCTAAAATTAGGAGGTACTATACCTGGCAGAATAAAAACTCTCTCATCAGACTAAAGAAACAACTTATAGAGTAAATTAAGTCTACTAAACCCAATTTTAAGGTAAAGATAACCTCCCAGGCCACAGACAACCACAAAACGTTCTTCAGCTATGTCTGAAACTTCAAAGGCAGTACACAGCAGTGCACAGCAGTGCACAGAACTAATTATCATGGGAGCATCTTACAAAGAACCAGAAGATATAGCAAATCTGCTGGCCAATAAATTCAGCTCCAGTTTTAACCCCCCCCCCAGGTAATGCCATCAAACATAACCCTCTCTCAACTGTCACTATGGAGCATGTCCTAAATGTGGCCTCTAAGGCTAAGAACACTGCATCTCTGGGCCCCAATAATATCCTAGGATGCCTCCTAAATAGGCTGAAATATGACCTATCTGGACTTCTGGAGTCATTATTTAACAACAGCCTCCAGACAGACTTTTTACAACATGAATGGAGGATTGCAGCTATCACCCCTTGCACAAGGGCAGTCCATTAACAGTTCCTGGGAACAATAGACCCATACGTCTGACTAGTCTCATATGCAAAGCCATGGAAAGAATTATTATAGATATGATTAATAATGACATAGAAAGCCTTCAGACACTGGATTTGACCCAATTTGGCTTCATCAAAGGCAAATCATGCCTACTCAGTCTGGTGGTGGTCTTTGAAAAGGTCACCAAGGCAAAAGATGAGAGCAAAATGGTGCATAATGCCTACAGTGACCTGGCTAAGGCATTTGATACAATATCCCACTAGGGCATTGTAGACAAACTCAGAAAATTAGGCATTAACCCTGTGTTATGTGCTGGATATCCAGATGGCTGTCAGATAGGAGCTAGGAAGTTAAGATAGGGGAGATCACCTGCACAAACAGGCTGGTCACTAGTGGAATACTTCAGATGTCTGTGTTTGGCCCTATTCTTTTTGACATTTACTTCTTGGAAGTCAAAGCCAATGTCAAAGGCCTCTATCTGACTAAGTTTGCAGATGATTGCAAACTAGGAGTAGTCATAGAATCCCCCAAGGCACTAACATCCTACAGGAAGGACTAACACAGAGAAGTGACTGGTGCTAAAGCCATGGTTTAAAACTCAATGCCAAGAAATGCATAATAGTACCCTTTGGGGGAAGTCAGACACCCTAGTAAACTACCTCATTGATAACACACCCCTAAGAATGAACCTAGAAGTCAGGGATTTGGGCACTTATGTGGATACTAACCTGGCTTTTGACCAACACGTGTCTAAGGTAGTAAGGAAATCATTCTGTGATGCTTAACTTGTAAACAAGTACATGGCATCTAAGTCCAAGGAGGTCATCCTTCCTCTATATTCGGCCATCATCCAACCCATCACTGAGTACAATGTCCCCTGTGGTACGTACCTGACCAGGCACATGCAGCAACTGGAATGTCCAGAGGTTTCTCACAAAACGAATATATAGTGTAAACAACATGTCATATGCAGATTGTCTGAAAGCCCTATTTCTTTACCCTGTTTCCTATAGACTGTTGAGAGGCAATCTGTACGTGACATACACAGCATCTGTGGATCCCATTCTGATGAATCTTTTGCACATCTGCAAAACCAATAGCATCAGAACTACTCAATCTAGGGAGCTGAACCTTGCTTGCAACATAAATAAGACATGTTGGAGGGACAGTTATGTGTCTCAGAAAATTTGTCTCCTCTGGAACAGGCTTACCATTCATGCGAAGCAGAGTTCTTCCCTAACCTTATTCAAGTGTAACGTGGACCAGTGGATGGAAAATCAGAAATTCACCCCAGGTTTAGCACTTATGTCTCTAATGGACAGAGGCAGTCTGTAAATCATACTCTAGCTTACATACACCCCTTAAAATAATCTTTGAGGCTCACAAAATTTGCAGGATAACAATTGGGATGCATGGCTAGGCTTATAAAGGCCTTGTATACACCTATGAACCTACAAACTAAGTACAGATTAAAGTTGAATTGAGTGGGAAAAGCATTAGCAAGAACAGATAAGCATTATAGACAGCATTCCCCTTGTCTATGGCCTCAACAACCTTTTCAAAGAGCTCAACCAATTTCAGCTAGCATGATTTGTCTTTTACAAAGCCAAACTGCTTTGTATCTATATAAATTCACCTATATCATTGTTTATTAGTTTAGCAATTAAATGTTCCATAGTCTTGCAAGTAATACTAGGGATACTAATAGGCTTATCATTTCCAAGCTCGTTAGAGGGACTACCTTTATGCAGTGGCATCAGAACTAATATCCTTTGCGCAAAAGGAACATAAACAATGGAAAACCTGAGGTTGAGGAGTTGATGGAGATTTTGCTTGGTGGGACACTACACTTCTCAACAGATATCCTGGGATATTGTCAGGACCCATTAAAGTAATCATTTTGATTTTTGAAAGTGACAAAATGATGTGGTCTGAATTGATCTTGCGGGGGGGCTGGTGCACAAGGGGATGGAGCAAAGTTGGAAGAGAATTTGTCCATAGAGGGTAGTACCATTAGTGAAATGTTCAGTACAAAATTGTTGGTTACTTTTAATTTTCTTAATATAGCTAAATAAGCCCTTATGGTTGTCTTTTGAATTAAATTGAACCCTAAGTTCATAGCTGGCCTTACATTTCAGTGTCAGTAATGCTACAGATAACACACTCACCTTTGGTTCACTCAGCTGTGGATTCCATTCCCACTCCAGGTAGATGGATTGCTAACACTGCAGGTGGGTGCTGCACTCCTGAGTGTGTCATCCTTCAGAGGAGATGTAAACTGAGGCTCCATTTGCCTGATTTGGTGATAGCTCAGATGGATGTAAAAGATTCCATGGCACCTATTGAACAATGCAGGGTTCCTTTATTTATATACTAAAATAATTCTTATTTACAACATACTTAAACATTTTTAAAAAATGTACAAATATGTAGATATACATGTAAAAATACAAATACATTTATACATATTCATAATTTACTTTTCAATCATAGTAAATTTTCATCCATTTTAGACCCCCAGTCCTTTTTCCATAACCACCATCTGATTTTACTTAATATTGCTGGTAAAATTCATTTGCTATTAAACATTTAATTTGTTCTTTCATTCCACATAACCCATATGACATAAAATAACTTTTCATTTATTCTTTTAACATGGTCTTTATTTATGTTGTTGTAATATCCATATTTAATCTTATCCATGTTTATTTTGTCTACTTCTTTTATATCTTCAAAAAATCATTTTTGGATAGTTTTCCCAATAACTTTTTAGTGTTTTACATTTCAAAAACAAAGGTTCCATAGTTTATTCATCTTAACAAAGTAAACATATTCTATCACTTTTCTTTTATATGACTTATTTCCTTTAACTTGTAATTTATCTATTGTCAGTATACACAAAAATCTTGACATTACACTTTCTGACTACTCCACTTCCATCTTATTTTTATACCTTTATTTTTTTTCATCTGTTAGATTATCCCATGGTTTTACATATAATATTTTATTGTTACATTCCTACACCATACTTTTCTATCTTTTCTGTTGCATCAATTTTTATTTTGCAAAAAAGTATTTTTTCTTGGTAACATTTTATTTCTTTGTTTATGCAATATTTTTTTTTCTCTTTTACTCTTTTTTAACATACCCCAAAATTTATCATACTTATACAATTTTACAATTAATCTCTCATCTTTATCATTTATCCACCTTAACACTTTGTACAAATTTAATGAAGCAGTGTATACCACTGGGCTAATTACGCCTAAACCTCCAACTTCTTTTTACTAGGTTTGTTCTAGATATAAATAAAAACAATTATCTACAATAATTAATTTCCAAATACTGTTGGCAACATAAATACATTTGCAAAGTATGTTGTGTTTCCCATCAGTACTGAATTTATCAAATAACCTCTTTTGAATGAAAATTTATATATTCTCCATCATTCGTCGACTCATCTCCATCAAATAGATGTCTTTGAAACATCTCCTCAGAATCTTGCATACATTTTTCAGTCTTGATATTTGCTTTCTCTTTCATTTCTCTCAACTCCATTATCTCCTTCTGTTTCCATCCACCTGCTCTTTCTCCGGGCCACCTCTGTGTCTGGAACAGCAACAGGAAGTGCTCCTGCGAAATGGGTCTCCCAAAAACATGTAGGGGAAGTTCCCTAATGCCCTGACCACATTTTCCCTAGTAGTATAAATACCACCTCCAGTCCCATCTAAAAACAGGCAACTAGCCTAGTGGGACTACTGTGTACACCTTTGAGCAGGGCCAGTTTCAGACTAGGTGTGGTTTGGGGCAGAAGTCACTACTAAGCCTTAGTCAGAATCCACTTATCCAACCTTACCGTGCAGGAGAGATTAGGTTTCCAGAAGCTCTGAAAGTCTGTAATGCAATTTTTTCCATTATTTGCTTTGAGAGATGAGTAAATAACAAGAGGGTCACTTACTTTCATATAGACAACCCCCACCAAACACTTATAACCACTTCTATGTGCAGTTCAGACAACCTACTGTGATAAAAGATGGTGGATATGTAATGTAGTTCACCTTTGTTTTAAAAAGTTGTCACGCATTAAAATATTCTAAGTTGCTTAACAAAAATCACATTATTCCTCCAGAGCCAAAATAATAAACAAATAATAGACAGACAGACAGACAAACAGTCATTTTCCTCCACCGGCAGTTCCAACAATTATAACTACTTTGTCAAGGCACATAAGGTGTTCAGTTAAGTAGCCCATCTTACTTCTCACAAATGCACACTAGCCCAGCAACGCCAGATAGTGACTATGTAAAATCAGTGAGTGACAAGAGGACCAGTTAGTTTCATCCAGCCAACCACAATCTCCACCCAGCATTTTGAGCCATGTCAGTGTACAATTTAGATATTTGATGGCTATATAATAGATTTCACCTTTGCTCTGTGCAAATAGTTGCCATACATTAAAGTAATACACACAAATCACAATGCCATAATAATTAGCAAACAACAGGAGCTAGATGTTTTCCTTCATGGACAGCCCCAAAAATTATCATTACTTTGTATGTGTGTACCTCAGATAACATAGTTTTTTCTTATATGAAAAAGTAGGTCTTATTCTGTTGTGGTACAGCAAAAGCTGCCCAGCATATCTTCCAGCTCTCTCCCAGACTGTGCCTGATATTTCTGCTATGACAGTTTTAAAATTTATGTTTTTGAGGAAAATGACTAAGAATTTTAGTCAGTTAATAACAGCAGACATTGTAGCTTCATATTTCTTATTCCTAGGATTAAACCAACCCCATGGCTCTCAAAAGGAACCAAACAAAAAATCCTCCTTAGAAATAAGCTCTGGGACAACTGGCATACTACTAAAATCCCCGCAGATCAATTATAGGTCCATAGGTTCATAGATTAGTTCATAGAGTAGTACTAGGCTAACTGCCCTTGTGAGCCATTTTAAGCCTAGCCAATTACCCCATGTGAGAATCAAACCCTGCACCTTGTGTCTGTAAGGTAAACACCTTAACCATTATGACAACCTCCCACCACTTAAAGTTTAGACAACTAAGAAATGAAACAAAAAAGCCATACTGTTGGATAAAAGAAAGTTTTACTTTCAGCTCCAAAAAACCCACCAAAACAAACCACAAAAATTCTGGTCAGGCATTAATAAACTCTTACACCCAGGTCGTTCAGTCACACCCACCCCTTTAGGCTCTGATCATGATAGTCTCAAGCAAATAGCCAATACCTTTAACACTTTCTTCACAGAGACCATTCAATCTCTTGCCAGTCAGCTATCCCCTGACACCTCATCTCCGACCACCTCTATCTATAACATGCCCTCATCATTTCACTTTCAACCTGTTCCTACATCCCTTGTCTGCACCCTTATTCAAAAACTTAAACCTACCACCCTCTCTGCAGATCTATTACCTGCAGAATACCTGCAAAAAGCTACAAAAGCCATAGCCTACCCCATTTCCATTCTGATTAATAGAACTTTTACTGAAGGAACTATCCCATCAATCTGGAAAATTTCACATATTATCCCTCTGCATAAAGGTGGTAACTCCAACGAATTATCAAACTATAGATGTATAGCTATATTATCTCCTCTGGCAAAAATCATGGAGAAATGCATTCATAAATAACTGTTAAACTACCTAATAGAAAACAACTTGCTAGCTAACTGCCAACGTGGTTTTAGGCCATTTCATAGCACCACCTCTGTTCTCTTATCCTTCTCTGACTGTATTAACAAAAATCGCAATAATGACACTCTATCCTCAGCCCTCTTTATTGATCTTTCGAAAGCTTCGATATGGTTAACCACCACTTACTCATAAACATACTTAACAACCTGTCACTAGACGCACTGGCTATACAATGGTTCCAATCCTACTTAAACAACAGACAGCAGGCTGTACTATGGGAGAACAACTTATCTTCCCACCTCCCAATTGTCCTTGGTGTCCCTCAAGTCTCCATACTAGGCCCTTTCCTATTTTCTATTTTTATAAATGACCTACATTCTGTAATACCTCAAGCTACCTGTATCCAATACGCAGATGATTCTATGTTAATATGCTCAACCACTTCTCCATCAGACCTACAAACCCTAACCCAAAATGTGTTTAATGCAGTCGAGAAATGGCTTCTACACCGATGTCTCATCTTGAACCCCAAAAAACAAAACTACTGCTATTCACTCCCACCAGTAGGGCCTCCTCACTTAACTTTACTGTTATATCAAGCAATGGTACTATCATATCTCCTGATCCTACTACAAAACTTCTTGGGGTACTAATTGATAACAACCTTATCTTTGATTCCCATATTAACAGTACTATAAAAACAGTCAACAAAAAATTAGGATCCCTCTACAGGATCAAACCCTTTCTGACTCCACTAGCCAGGGCCACCATTGCCCATACCCACTTAATCTCTATCCTTCTCTATGCCTCCCCTATATATACTAAACTATGTAAAAACAACCTGAGCAAGCTGGCTATCTCCTACAATAATATTGCCAGATTTGCAACTGGGTCTGCCTTCAGAACCCATCATTGTAACAATCTTGAACAACTAGGATGGTTAGAGTTGTCAAATCTATTACTATTTAACCAATTAACAGTTGCCCACAAGATCCTGTATCAACCTACTAACACACCAATACTGACAAACCTTATCACCCCCTATAATAACCTCAAGACCCTACGCTCATCAGATAAACTACTTGTACAAATAGGTAAAACTAACAATATGGCTGGTGACTCTTTGTTCTCTAATACTGTTGGGAAAACTTGGAACTCCCTCCCCAGTGACCTAACCTCCCTTTCTTCAATAACAATATTTAAAAGCAAACTAAAACCATACCTTAAATCACAGTGATTAGCACAAGTAGTGCCCTTGTGCAAACCCTGACTAACTACCTCACTTATCTCTGGGTACTAATCATCATACCTGTATAAGCTAGTTACTTTTCTGCTAACTATAAAGAGTTTGTGCTTTTATATTTAAACTAATGTTATTAGATATATCTTTGTATGGCTAACCGTATCTGATATGTACTATGATTCTGTAAGCAGTAATGCAATGAGATGTAATGAATGGCAAAAATCTGTAATGTACCTGCATTTGTAAAATGTCACATGTTGTTGTCTTTCGGCTTTTCCTGGTTAGGGGTCGCTACAGCAGAACTCTGGTCCGCTAATGATTGGCAGTTGATTTTCACAAAAGCCGAGGTGCCAGCTCGACATTCAACCTTCAACAAAGGCACGCCCATTTACGCATGTCTTTTGAACTCCCACCCAACCGCAGGGAGGACATGCAGACTCCACACAGAAGGCACTCCCCGCACTCCAGCCAGGAATCGAACGGGAGAACCTCTTGCTGTGAGGCAACAACACTACCAATGCACCACCGCAGAAGCTAATATGAATAATACTGTGTTTTGTGGAGCTTTTCTCCACGGGCCTCTACTGAAAATGGACTAGCCCGGTCAACAAATGTAAAATAAAATAAAATAAATAAATAAAACAAATTATTATTCAGAAAATGTATGTTGATACACAAAACTTGTTCTATGAACTTTTGAGTAAATCAGAATAATTTAAAAAATTTGTCCTTGATTTTTGGGCCTTTGTTTCTCCCCGTCTCATGCTTTTTGCCTTTGTCCTAAACCTTCACAGATCAAATAAAACATATTGTCAAAATTCTCAGCATTATAAAAAAATATTAATGAAAACACTTACCTCACCACTTCTGTCTTCACATTGTTCTATTCATCTCAACTATCAAGAATTCCATAGAATGCCTCTGACTTTGTCTCATATTTTTGACCATCCCTAACAAAATTTTTGATTTTCTGGTAAATTGCTGAAAGTTACAATCCGTCAGTAAAACCAAACATTAAAGATTCATACCTTTTATTGTTAAAAAAATGCATGTTGATGCAAAACCTCCAAAATACACTCCATTTGAGTGTTGTAAGTTTTCTGCTCCATGACCTTGCAACATTCAAGTCTTAAGTGACATGACTTGAATAGTCAAATCAACTGGTATGCCTCGACAGTGGGGCACCCACCTTGGCACTGACACTTTTTGTTTTAATAAGGGCATCTTATTTATGAATGCATGTATGTATTTATTTATTTGGAGCAAAGAAACTTATTTTTTTTTACTCTAAAAATGAATAAATAAATATGGAGAGAACAATATAAGCATGGTACCCTAGGCAACTGCCTAGTTGGCCTATCCATAAGATCATCACTGACAGTAAACTGTGAATGTAGAGCTGTTATGATGGGGCCACAAAGGAGGTTGCCATAGAGTAGGTCACAGCAAGGTGGTCAGATTTGACTAAGCAGGGGTTAGCAAATGAGGTGGAGCAACTGGGAGAAATGTTTGTATTTACAAGTTCAAGAACATTAACACCTCTGGGGAACAGAGGTATACAAAAGTCCAGAAATCTCTGGGCATATTTGTTGTTGGTAGTATATGTTTTTCAGTCTGTGTTCAGAAAGTTAGTCACTTGTAAGAGGGTATTTGGTTTGATCATTAACTTTTCTAATTTAAGTTATTCTTCATGATCTGAGGGTGTCCTGTTATGGATCTTTAATTGACTATAATGTGATTATTCATTTTATTGAGTTAACTAGGACTTCAACCAGTTCCAAATTTGTATTATCTGAAATTTTGTACAAGACAAATGCTTGTAAACAAATACAGATACCCTCTCCCCTCACTGTTCGATCTGAATGCACGATATGCATTGTACCATGGAATGCAGGGAGTGCTATCACTGCAATGGAACCAGGTTCTTGTAATTACAAAAATGCTGATGTTTTCAAGGTCAAGTTAAGCCTCATGTTCAGAGATTTTGTCATTTAGGCTTCTGGCATTTGGCAGTGCTACCTCGATATTATCCAGATTGGAATTTGCTATGTTAGGATGACCATAAGGTGAAATGTACCTAAAACAAGGCATTATGGGAGCTGAAAAAGTTTTAGCCAGCATGTGAAAACTAAAGGGATGAAAGGTGCAGACCATCCCTGGTAAAGTACGTGTGTCTATTGTCCAGCTCATCCCATGCAGATACACACTGGATCCCCCTAGAATGACACCAATTTACTAGCCAATTTTTGAAACCAATTATTTTATCCTTGAATTTAAGAATAATGTTTTGTTAATGTAGAATTCTGCTCAGTGCCAGGGCTTTGCCATCTTCAAAGACATGAGCAGAGGGCTCAGCAATGTCTCTCATCCCACAAGAGGAGAAACACCACCCAATCCGATATTCATGTCAAACAATTAGAAAGACCCCAAAGGTTCCAAACCAAATATCACAGGCCTAAAGACCCAGAGCTACCAAGACAGGCTAGAAGCCTTTATTCAGTGTTGCAAGCCCAATATGTCCACTAATACTAGAACTAAGGACCTAAATCACACCAAAATATAAAAAAAACATAATGGAAGGACAGGTATGAAACACAGTGCCTCCCAAGTCTCTGGAATAAACTTACCCAGCATGTTAAGCAGTGTGACTCATCGTCTTCCTTTAAACATGAACTGGATGGCTGGATGGGTATCTGCAAATTTTATCCAGGACTGACTGGTATGGCCCTTGTGAAGAAAGCAGGTGTGGCTTGATGAAAGGTACTGGCTGGTAATATGAACAAGTGCTCCATCCCCTCAGCTCTCCAAGTGAAGAAGAAAAAAAAACATTGTAAGCGATTTGCTTCTTACAGTTTGGTCGAAACCCCCCACCAGCTCTTCCACTGAAGAGCAAAAGAAAAAAAAAAGGAAAAATGGACCTTCTACCAACCTGGTGCCAGATGCATGACATGCCCCACCCTC
>NC_056747.1:1164278674-1164281174 GCF_019279795.1 Protopterus annectens | reverse complement strand
TTTGTGAACCAAAAGCTGGTATCCAGGATGTGTATTTTGTCACTGCCCCCTACTCTGAAAGTTTGTAGCAGTATATATCTTGCTGTTATCTGCCATGTCTCCAGGACTGGTATAAGAACCCCCCCCCCCCCCGGCTCTGCCAGCACCAAAGCAACTATTCAGACTTGGATTGCCTGGGCCATAGTCAGAGATTTATCCATCTATGTCACCAGAGATGGAGAAAGGTGATATGAAAGTCCCCCATTATTTAGCAGGTATGAGATATTTTTAACTTAAGGTCTATGCTTACTCTTTCCCCACATATAAAATTTGCAAGGACAGTAAGCTGCCAATTTGCTATAAGAAGCAGCCCCAAGTGTAGCAACACTTATATAAAACTTCACAGCCTCTCTCAGGAAGTGCCGGTAGCATCAGCTGAGCCGTCTTTTATTTCCGTGTTACTGTTCACACCCATGTCACCAACATCAGGGTCAGACATCCCATACCTTCAGGTCAGTTCAATCCTACATATATGATAATAACAGTATGTATGTCAGTCAGAAATAGTTACAGGGGTAAGAACCAAACAGAGGCATGGTTCCAGTGGTGTACACACTGTAGCACTGACTACAACTGCTGCCATATGGAGTCAGTGACTCTGATCACAGTTCAGAATGCAGGGAATCTCAGTTGTGGTGTGTGAAAATGAAGAACCACACAAGACAGGTGGTTCAGGTAAATCATTTACAAAAATGGTATTTCTATTCAGTCACTGACAGAGTCAGCAACTGTGATAGGCAGCATAGACTGCCAGTGCCTGTGCTGGATCACAGTGGCAAGCTGTTAGTCTGGTGGATCCAACACTTTCCCTAGCATAGGTGAGTTCCACAAACACTTTGAGCTTTTAGTAGGACTTCTACAAAACTGTTGCTTTATTGGGCTATACACTGCGTGATTATGATATATTGCTGCAGAGTCAGTAGCTGTGGTAGTTGATGTATATTTCAGATCTAAGTAGCAATGTTTTTTTTACAATGTACATAGATAAATGCATTGATCCATAGTTCTTTTTCAGTCATGATTCAGGGATGAGAATAAGGGGAATTCTGTCTTATTTTTTTATTTTATGATTTTATATATATATATATATATATATATATATATATATATATATATATACACACACACACACACACACACACACACACACACACACACACACACACACACACACACACAGTAGATATAAAAAGTTTACAACCCCCTGTTAAAATGCCAGGTTTTTGCAATATAAAAAAATGAGACCACAATAAATCATTTCAAAACTTTTCATATCTTTAATGTGACTTATAACCTGTACAATTCAATTGAAAAACAAAAAAATCTGCTAGGGGAAAATATAAAAAATAAAAAAAACATACAATACGCTGGTTGCATAAGTGTGGACTCCCTTAAACTAATACTTTGGTGAAGCACCTTTTGATTTAATTATAGCATTCAGTTTTCTTGGGTACATACCTGCCATCAATTAAAGACACTCTAATTAACCCCAAATAAAGTTCATCTGTCCTAGTAGGATTTTCCTGACATTTACTCAGTTGCCTGCTACAGCAAAAGTCTTGGTTCACAATGAGCTTACAAAGCATCAGAGGGATCTCATTGTTGAAAGGTATCAGTCAGGAGACGGGTGCAAAAAAATTTCCACAGCATTGGATATACCACGTAACACAGTGAAGACTGTCATCAAAAAGTGGAGAAATTATGGGACAAAAGTTACGTTGCAAAGAACTGGACGTCCATCCAAAATTGATGAAAAGACAAGATGAAGACTGGTCAGGGAGGCTGCCAAGAGATCTACAGCAACACTGAAGGAGCTGCAGGAATTTCTAGCAAGTACTGGTTGTGTATTACATGTGACAATAATTTCCCATGTTCTCCATATGTCTGGGCTATGGGGCAGGGTTGCAAGATGGAAGCCTTTTCTTACACAGAAAAATATCCAGGCCCGGTTAAAATTTGCAAAACAGTACATCCAGTCTCCCAAAAGCATGTGGGAAAATGTGTTATGGTCTGATGAGACCAAGGTTGAACTTTTTAGCCACAATTCCAAAAGGTGCGCAAAAACAACACTTTGCATCACCAAAAAAATACAATCCCCACAGTGAAGCATGGTGGTGGCAGTATCATGCTTTGGGGTTGCTTTTCTTCAGCTGGAGCTGGGTCTGTAGTCAAGGTGGAGGGAATTATGAACAGTTCCAAATACCAGTCACTTTTGGCCCAAAACCTTCAGGCATCTGCTAGAAAGATGAAGATGAAGAGGAATTCCACCTTTCAACATGACAATGACACCAAGCATACATCCAAATCAACAAAAGAATGGCTTCACCAGAAGAAAGTTAATGTTTCGGAATGGCCCAGCCAGAGCCCAGACCTAAATCCAATAGAAAATCTGTGGGGTGACCTGAAGAGGGCTGTGCACAAGAGATGCCCTCACAGTCTGACAAAATCTGCAGCACTTTTG
>NC_056747.1:1164241174-1164276174 GCF_019279795.1 Protopterus annectens | reverse complement strand
TGTTTTGAATCAAAGAGTATTTGAATAAAGGAAGCTGGCAGGATTGAGATAGAATTCCTAATGCCAACAAAATGAATGCAGAACAAATGAAACAAATGAAACATATAAAATATATAAAATATAATATATATATATATGTATATATATATATATATATATATATATATATATATATATATATATAGGGATCTAGGATGTTTGATTGAGAGATCAAACGTCCGAATCCATAACCACCGAACACACTTTAACAAAAGCACTTTAACCAAAAAAGTGCTTTCGTTACAGCGTGTCAATTAAAAAAAAAAAAAAAACTACATTTTGTGCCCCCCAAACCCCCCTACTTTAATATTCTCCCTCCGAATCCTCACCACTAACAATGGAGAGAGATGTTCACTTGGAACAAAAATAGATACACACAGTGGTTCCAGATGCAGCTGTCTACATCAAGCACAATTTTCCATAAGAGCACACAGGGAACACACTCAATCCAAGGCCTAGGTTTCTCTCTCTCTCCAGATTCCCAGTAAGACTCCCCACTGGCTCAGCTATAGAGTTGAGTCCTCAGCCAAGTGTTAAAGTCAAGTCCTCCACCAATCTCTGTGAAACAGTGCTTTGTGTCCCTGCTCGCAGCAGCTGACAGACACACACTGTTTGAGATTTGATTTGTATACACACACACACACACACACACACACACACACACACACACACACACACACACACACCTGGAAAAGGCTGGAACAGATTTACTAGCTATGCCCCTTCTGCCCAGACTATAAGGTAGATACACTGCCATCAGCTACTCCAAAGCCAGCTACTGTAGGGATCTTACAAGGGTACCCAATTATACTGAGTGAAATTAATATTAATACAAATGATAGTGTTTGGCTGATGCAGTAAGGCTTTCAGGAGTGGTCACTGAGTCAAATAGATATAAGTACTCACTAAGTTTAAAATATTCTCTAAAGGCCCAGCCCCAAAGAAATGTTTAAATATATTTAATAATAAATAATGAAAGAACATGAAAATACAGAATATTTATTTACAATAAACACAATAGTTTCATCCCAGGAAATATTAAAATACCACAGATGAATAGATTCATACAGATACAGAAAAACAGTACTTAACTAATCTCACTATATTTTCCTGACTGATCTAAAGAATTACTATTCCCTGGTCATTTAATAGAGCAAGGCAAGATGAAATAGGTGAGTGGTCTTTCTTCTTTGTCAGGTTCCAAAAACAGAGTGCAATGAGACTTCAGTCTCATAGTATTAAACATCATTTTTGTCATAGACTATTGAATAACATCACATACATCTGGTCATCTGACTTCTGGTTCCCAAGCTACTCCCATTGCTAGAACCTGCCAGGATTTAGCAGATAATGCGTCAGTAATACACACATACAGTATTGCTCAGATCTGTTGTAACTTCTGGAACTCATAAAACAATTTCAAACTTCTACCCTTCCAGAGTAGCAATTAGTTCACTACAAAGACAACACAGGAAACTTCCTAATACATACTTTTTTGTATCTGGCTGCATTGAGAACTGTAAAATACAATTGTTATGGCGTAAGACAAGAAATTTAATTTCAGAACATTTTTCAAAGTTAGCTGCAGCTGGACTGTGATTAACCTCTTTTCTTCCAGTATCCTGTGTTACAATATATTCATTTCAACAGTTACAATGTATACATATAATCAGTTACTGCATGCATGTATATTTCTCTTCTGTCCGGCAGGACCCACTATTGATACATTTTCAACACAAGCAAACCTCACAAATACATTTTCAGAGCAAGCATCTGTACAAATCAGTTTGATATACAAATGGCATATATTTCTTTACAAAATTCCAGCTAGCTGTGCTGACATGTTACACATTCACTGCCCTACTTCTCCTGGCATAGCTGGCAATACCTCACATTGTCACATATGCAACAAGAGAACAAACATTTGATACTGTTTTCATTCAGAACCATTTTTAGAGTGTTTGGGGCAAGTAAGTAAGTAAAATGGGTGTAATATTGTTTTCCTGTAATTACTTTGAGGCAACCATTAGTAAATATAGTTATTTTTTATATTTTAGAAATGAAGGAATAGATTTAATGTATGTTTGGTTAAAGAAAGGGTTATCTAACTAAGGATTCCATGAATTCCCTATTATATGATCAAAGACGCATTCTTTCGAATGCATCTTGATTGAACTTGAAAGCACAAAAAGGTAAAATACCGAAATGGCATATAAGCAAATTCTTTCCCTGGGAAATAAATCGCTTGGCCACCTTCATTATTTTGCCGTTTTCATCACTGTAGTGCGATCTCAGAGTTGGTATATTTAAGTAGGGGGTTCTGGGGGGGGGCATTTTTGTAATGTTTTAAAGGTTTTTTTTGTTTTTTTTTTCTTTTTTGGAACAGCGATTATTTTCCCTGGGAAAAAAATTGCTGTTCTAAGTGTTCAGGATTGTAATCTTTCACTTACATGGGGTCGATAAATCAGCGTTCACTTTTTTAAGTGTTCACTGATTTAATACAGACCCGGATTCCATACCAATATTTGATGAATTTGGTCTATGGGAAGTACAATGATGGATAACTGTTAAATTGTGAATAAAGAATAGAAAACATGTTAATTTGATAAATACAATTTATTTAGGATGAACCAGAGACCAGTACTTTAATTCTGGCCAGATGAAAGCCTGTTTTAAATTTAATGTGAGAAAATTTGTCTCTGAAGCTAATAAATTTATATTGGTGAATTAAAAGATAAAAAAAAGACTTAATTTTTTTGCCTGTTTAATCATTCATTCATTCATTCATTCATTCATTCATTCATTTATGTGCTTTGTTAAGTAGGCTGGTCACTGTTTAGCTAGATCCACTTTCGTGATGACCCAGGAAGAAAGTCTTCATTTAAACATTAACTGACATTTGGATAAACACAGATGTATTCTAGCATAGTGGTTATTGTTGTGCCAAAAGGTAATATTTACAGATGAGTCAACATATAACAAAGTACTCTCATAATATGCATCCAGTACAAGAAAAGACAGGTAATTCATCAGTATTAATGGTATTAAACTCACCATAAAGATAATTTATGTGTAGCTATGTAAGAGTTAAGCAGTGGCATAAACACAATACTTTATACTAAAAACATTATATTTGAAGAAAAAAATGTATGGATATTAGTGCTAACAGGAGAGAATTGCAAAATGCATATATAGTGGAAAACAGAGATGTAGTAAAGCAGCTGAGTTGAAGAACTTGGATAACTAGAAAGGATAAGTGTTCACCTCTGTAAGTTACTCTAGATGTACAAGCACTTGCTTATTTTGGTGTCAGGTTTACCATTTATACAAATGTAAAGGAAGACAAGGAAGGATAATATTTTGGTAAAAATGTGTTTGGAAAAAGATGGCGAGGAAAGAAATATATTAGAAATATGTGCTGTAAACATATGATTTCCAGGAGTATTATTGAGTGATGAGAGTTTTACTGAAAAAAACTTATACTACTTTAGAAATCTGTTTTAATACAGTTGCAATGATAAATTGTTAAGAAGTATGTTTCTCCTCTATCTCTTTCTGTCTTTAGTACAAAACCATTAAGACATTAAAAGCTGTTTAGGCAAAAATATTTATTTGTTGAATAATTTAAACTATAGTAAAAACAAGCTTAAATATACACTAACATAGTAGAACTACAGAACTCATACCTCTCAACTATACATATTTTTGCAAAATGTCCAGATTTTTGCCTCATATTTTTGTCTATTTTTCATAAAATTGTGGTTTTCTGGCAAATTTGTGGCAAATCATTAAAGAATAAAGTTAGAAAATAATGACAGGTGTTTGAGTTACAGATTTCATAACCTTCAGAAAATTCATGCTAATGGAAATCCTGTTATTTTATCAACTTTCTAAGTGTGCAAGAACAATATTTAAAAAATGTCCCTGTGTTTGGGCCTTTGCCCCACTTTTATTTATGGCTTTTCCAGATTTCTTGCTCTAAGAGGTTGAGAGGTATGACAAAACTAAATACACAAACAAATGCATTCTGGAACATTCCTTCCAATCATAGCTCACAACCTTGACCGGCAGTAGAAATATACAATTATTATTTACAACCTGTATAATATTACTAGTCTTTGCATATTTTCACATACTCTGCACTTTCTCATGACTTCATTCACATAGTTACACAAGCAAGGCCATATTAATCATGAAATAGAGAACAGACCAAAGCCATTTATCTGTTCCTGAACAAAGCAGCACTATGAAGCTTATCTAATTTACAACATTATAGTTTGCTGTAAACATTTCTGGTCTGAAATACTGAAATCCATTTTGTCATTTGTAAGATCTGAAGTAATTCTACTAGAAAAAAATTCATCCTGACACTTGTATTTTTTGATATTTCATTATAGGTATAACAGTTCTTCCTTTGATTTATCTTTTATCAATAAATCAAGCATTTATCTACTTAAGAAAGTATGTATAATTTAAGCTACTTCAGAGAACCATCTGATCATTTTATTTTCTGATTTACCATGAGAAATAATTAGGAGGATAAATGTGAGATGTAGGAAAATGAACACTAGTATAGAAACACACATAGTGGCTGGAGTACTTGAATGGTAGCACTTACTCTATATATTATTTCCTTGGTACCTAACTGCACTATTTTTAATGCCCTAAATATGAAGTATGGCAAGATTATAATCATAAACAGTACAACTAGGAACCCTTTTAAAAAATCATATTGCCCAACCTTGAATAAATTGATTATCTTGCTATAGTAATCCATCAGCTCATTTGACTTACAGAACATTTACAACTTGAAGATGTACCCCCATTATCTTTAAATCTGATTCCACTATGTCAAATGATTGTGCAGTATTTTCCCTCACATATTTTCCCCTTTTTCACTGAGAATCAATACATTTTATTTACTTGTGCTACCGCCAGAAATACCTATTTGTCATCATGTCACAAAGGTCAGAACCTGACCTTCATGAGTCTTGCTGCAATATAACAGCCAATTTGCATTCATAAAACATTTGTTCACATCCACAGGCCAGCATACAACATACATTTCCCTCTTTTTTCTTCACATGTATTAAAATCGTGGCTTTTATAATTGCTGATTTTTAAACCAAATCTGCAACATCTTGTTAGTATTCTTTTATGTACCATATTTCATGACATTTTACCCATTGGTTTCCAATATTCTGAACTTCATTAAATAACCTTTACTGTTTGTTAGCCTCAAGTAGTAATAACACATTTTATCAACATATCACTTCATCCTTTAAACTGATGTCTGAATTTTGAGAACTATAAAGCTCTTTGGCCACATGCCCATACTGTGCATATCCTGAAAATCATATACATATCGTGTGCATGTCGTAAAAATCATATGCACATTTTGTGTACATTATAAAAATGATATACACAAACTGTACATATCGTGAAAATTGTATGCACATGCTGTACATATTGTGAAAATCATATAGTGCACATTGTAAAAATTGTATGGTAAATGTAAACAGAAAACAATTGTAAATACTATTAGTAGAATTCTAAAAAGTCTTGTTGTGCCTTAATACCATCCCTTTGTTGATTAGGTAGGGTCACTGGCACACAGTCCCTTTTCACAAGCAATCTGAAAGCTATGTCTGGTTAACTGACTTGCTCAAGGTCACACAGTTGGCAAATGAGAACAGAGGGCATCAAACCCTGTACCAGAGGAAATTGAAGTTCACAACCTTAACACTTTGTGCCAACTTCCACACTTATTGCTCATACCCTTTTCTTAAAGAGAAGTAAGAAATCAAATCTATTTTAATAAACTAATTAATCCCTTTATTAGTGTCACTATAAAATAAAAACTACTAAAAGAGTTTTATACTTATTAAGTCACTATTACCCTGAATCACAAACAGAAAAATATTCTTTATGCTGTTTGATGCATCACATTTAACTACACAAGTAGTCCTGCTGCACTTTCTCTCGTGATTTTCAATGACTGTTCCATTATTCATCCCATGACTCTCAATGCATTTTCCATTATTTTTCTAAACTTTTACAACTAGTTTACCCTTTCCCTTTGTCCCTAATTGATCAATTAATTAACTTATCAATTAGTTGGTCCTATTTTACTTACCTCATTTTCTCCTAAAAAGGATTTGAGAATTACTAATAGCACATCACTAAATTTATGCAGGAAAAAAACTCTGCACATGAAAACTGCCTTTAAAATGTGGACTTGTCTTGTTCCCTGTAATTTCAGGAAAAATTACTTTTTGTGAAAATGTGCATGTGTATATGTTTAAAAAGATCTGGGCACAGTTACAATACAATGATTACCATTAGTTTGAAGCAATTATCAACTCTTGTTGGTAACCACCCTCTACATGAGTGACGGTTTTCATATGTCTAAACACAATTTTACCATTGTTGAAATCCTTGTACAAAATGTGTTTGTGGTTTTCAGACACAATATAAATACTTTTACTGGAACTTGCTATACACTATCAAGTACCTAGTCTCTTATATGTCAGATTAGCAGTCACTGGTTAGCAAAGAATTGAAACCTGAATCTTCTTATTTACATAACTTAAATGTTTTGCTTGATTTTTACTGTAAACAACAACAAAAAAACTTTAAACATTTCAGCCATATAACAACTTTTCCTTGTTTGCCTGCCTAGATTCTAACTCTAGTTAATTAATGACAGAAACAACAGAATTATTACCTATTAGAACCCTTTGTTTTTCCTCAGTTATTACTGATTTATTTAACTGTGGATAGAATTTAGAATAGTTATGACTTTCTGAGCCTTGTGTCTGCATCACATGTTAAACCATGATTGTTTTTCACTCCACCCAAAAGTAAATTAAGTAGTTTCTTATGGTCAGTACATAATTATTTTCAGGGGACATGCCTGTCTTGTTTATACGTCTGCACCCAGTGGAAGCAGATCAAAAAATGATTGTGTTAAATGTGTTAAATATCATACATATGTATGAACAAGCTTTCCCTCTTATAATTCTGATTCATTAAATCTTCATCTGATTTGAGTTTATCTGGAATAGTTACCTTTTGGCAATAAGAAATAATATGAATTCAGTCAGAACAACTTTAGTCAAAGAATTTATACTTGCACATTTCTTTCCCCCTTGGCAATAATGTTATTTTGAACAATCTGATCTGTGACCACAAATAACAATCTGATCTGTGACCACACTAAGTGGCATAATTTAACATGTTGATGTTACAAAGCTCATAAATTATCCTCTTTGTAACTAAACTGTTCCACTAGAAAATCTGACCCATTTGTTGAATATTTTCCTATCAACAAATAAAGTTTATAAAAAATTTCATTTTCTAAGAAATCAGAATACTCTCCATTTTGTCTTATTTTAAAATTAGAACCAAATTTATTTTATAATATCTAAAGAGCCAATTCAGGCATACAAAATACCTATTTTCCCTGTTGCAGCTCCCACAGTAGACAAACTATTTTGGTCTGCTGTTTAATATTTATAAACTACATTTTTCACACTGCTGATGGTTATCACCAAATCATGTTTTAAATACGCCTGCATTTCTGTTACCATTAATTCAACAGTCTTGTATACATGCATTTTTGCAATTACATTCTGTGGTTCAATGAAAAACATTAACCTGTTGAAGTAACTCATATTTCTTTATGAAAACTTCGGCACTGAAAATGCTGTTTAAAATAAAACTGAAAGATACTAACATAAATCTTAGTTTGTCTTTTTTAGTATATGTGTATGGGAGTAACAGTCTGTGAGCATATATCAGTGCACGTGTGCACTCATGTATACATACCTACATGCATGCAGAAATCTGCAGAAGCTTTTCACAGCAAATACCTTCAAAAGAATTTCTTTTAAAAATATTACAGCAATTTAGCTTTTATACAATACACCTTTTCCCTTTGTCTGATTATGCCTTTTACACTCTGAAAATTATATCCTGTCATTAAGACAATAGTATAACATTAGCACTAAATAAAGTTCCACACTGTAACTTGTAGATCTGTGAGGTATTGAATTTAACATCCTTCAGTGTTCCATATAACCACTCATCAGGTTAATTTTCTTTCAAACTTATGAAAAGTTACTGATGAATTATAACTGTGACATTTGGCATATTGTCCAACTCTGGAAACTGGTGCATGCAAATCACTATGGAAACCTAGAAGGAAAAGCTTGTTAGCTTAAATATTTACTTTGTAGAAGTAAGACATGTCTAAATATGACTGTTTTAAAATGTCACTTCACAGAGAACCTGTTAAAATAAATAAAAGGTTATTAAAATAAAATTCACTTTCTGTGCAAAACCTTTTCTCTTCTCTTCTCTTCCCCCTTGCCTCAAAATGCAGCCAATCTCTGGGTCGTACACATGTCTCTGTGTCTGCATTTCACAACAGATCTTTTCTATCTGGGCTTTAATGATTTATAGCTGAAGATTCATGGAAAGTACTGTCTACATTTTGCAAAAATCTTCTGTACCTTTTCAGATATTTGGGATTTATGGTACACAGTCTCTTTCTTACAAAAACGTAGAAAGGATTCTTATCTTTTGAAACTGTCTAGACACAGTTCAGTCTTTACCTGGGAATAGAAGCACTGAAAAACTTTGCCAGGCAGAATACTATTTTAAATTACAACATTTTTTTTCATTCATTTTCCTTAGGAAACTCAAAACAGCAAGGGTCATGTGATGAACTCACATGTGCTTTACTGCTTAGAAACTTTTATAAAGTTTGTAACTATATACTGCAAAAAGTAAAGGTCGGGGCTGGTGCAATGTCTAAGGCATTTGTCTGAGAGACACAAAGATGCAGGATTTGATTCCCACCTTTGATATAAATTGTCTAGGATTAAAATAGTTCATAATGGCAGCTGGCCTAGTACTTACCTATGAAATTAAAACTTCAAAACTTTTCTTTTGCCATAATTGCTTCAATGGCAAAGAGTCTTGTCTTTAACAAGACAGCTTCCAAGTATCCTGAGAATTTGCTTTCATCAACCTGTTTGTAGCTATTAGTTCCTGTCTGCATGACAGTTAAAGATACATTCATATATATTTTCTCTCATTGTTCCTGTTGCTTGGCAGATATTACTTTACTGTTTACTGTACTAGACCATACAGCATGTCATTAATACTGTCTAGGACTGAAAAGTATTAAAGGAGATCTCCAACCAAATGTCAAGTTTTTCTTTCCAAAATGTGATTTTCCTTCCATATAATTCAGCACTACACATATCACATACAGAAAAAGTATCATTAAATAATTATTCTATTTGTTTTATGTCTGAAATTATTTCTGTTAACCTTTTTTTCTGCATTTGTCTCATCGTTTGTTACATCGTGAAGACTATTAAGAGTGGCAGAGTAATTAGATCACTAATTCTAACTACAGAACCACTAAGAAACAACAGCTTTTAAACAATGGCATTTAAATATGCCTTATGAATCACATATTGCAAGCATCACACCTCAGACTTCTGTAATACTTATAATTGTGCTATACAGTTAATCTACTAGATTTTGCACTGTTATAAAGCTTTTTTACTGTTTCACTGCATTTATGTACTGTTTTATACTGTTTTAACTGTATTTTCCATTGCTAGATATTGTTTCATTACTCGAATTGCATGTTTACTGAATTACTTAAGTGAAAACTGCTTTTTCATACTGAGAGTTGTATTTTCTGTTTGTGAGTGCTCTATCCGTGCTTTTCTGTGCATTTTTGATTTTTTTATGTTTCTGTGTTCTAGTCTAGTCTGTTTGCAGGTAAAAGCATTCTCTAGAGTCTGCTTGCTCCTTGATCTGTTTAAAACTTTCATTTAGTGGCTACAGCTAGTAGCTGTAATAGTTTCCCACCCCCTCTCTATTGTTGTGGTGTTCTTATACTTCGTGGGTTTACAGTTGCCTGCCCATACTGTATATTTGATCTGTGACACTCCTCCCAGTTTAGTGTCATTAGTTCATTCAATCTAATAGAGAACATTTGTGAAGGCCAACCCATTCAGATTCTTAAAATTTAATTAACTTCTGTTCCAGCTTTCTCCATTTCCACTTTACTGGAAAAAAATTCTAAGCTTGATTTCCCCCCTTTCCTGTAACACGTCTAGTCCTGATACAGACTTGCTGTATCCAGGACTGTTTGTAAGCCCCCCACCCTGCTTAACTAGGGTTAAACTATTCCTGGCGCCATAAAGTCTGCTCTTCAAAATGTCCCTTGCAACTAGCCAGCTTTTTAGTTTTAGCACGCAAATCTGTTTCTTTGAGCTCAGCACTTGTTCAGAACTTGTAAGCACTAAATAAGCTACAAATAACTACAGCACTCAACTTTCCTCACTTGTCTAGAGGAAAACAGTTTTTAGTACTTAATAAATAAGCACCTATCCAGGCATGTTTAAAGGTCAGTTCCTGGTGTTTTCTCCTGTCTACCTGATGAATCTGGGCATCTTGAGGCAATGCATCAGTTGCCTCATGTACACAGACAACCATCTCCTCCTACCACCCAACACTGCAGCCTATGAGAGATGCACTTATATAGCCAAACAGGAAGCAAAGCTCTCTTCACTGAAGACTGGATTAGACAGTCAAGAGGAGAAGGTAAACACTTGCACCACACCACACTCATCACATAGTCCCTCAAAACCTACACCACCAAAACACACACAATGAAGCACAAAACACATGTCTACATTCACGGAGGCTCTCAATAAAAATCTGCCCAAACAACCGAGACCTCCAAAGCAGAAATGCAACCAACATCCACCCCCCAACACAACCCAAATGATACATAGCCCACAAACTTAGTGTGCCACTCAACTACAGCCCATAAGGCATAACGTACCCAACACACTAGTCATAGGTGACTCTAAAGTCAGGCACACTGACGTTCTACTCACCAGATTAAACAAGGAGAAAGTTACTGTCAGCTGCCTGTTGGGTGCCAGGATCCACCACATAACACATGCACTCAGGTCACTCCACATCAAGTACAAATATGACTCTGTCATTGTCCATGTTGGTGGAAATGACCTGAGATGTACCTCCCTGGACTACATGAAAAGAGACACGGAGGAGCTCTCCGATCTTGTAGCCCAGGCAGGTATGACCCTAGCCCTGAGTAGCATCCTGCCATTACCCAGAATGATACCACAGTACAAGGACAAAATGACTGACTTCAACAATTGGCTAAGCTTTTGGTGTCATTCTAAGGGAATCCAGTATCTGTCTGCCTGGGATGACATGATAGACAGACCATGATGCTTTGCGAGAGATGGCCTGCACCTGTCACCCTTGGGATTCCGGATACTGGCAAAGGCTCTTGCCACCCCTATAGTGCCTTTTTTAGGCAAGGTTCAAATGACAAATTCACCACCATAACAGGTACAAGCAAGAAAAAGTCTAAACTTCAAAATGCACTCACTCACTCGAGGCACTCCTTAAAATGGAGATCATTGACATCTGTGCAGCGACAGAGACCTGGTTCAAGACTCCAGAGAGCACCCCTGCATTACCAGGCTATAATTCATACCACACCTTTCGGCCACATAACCCAGACCAAAACACTAAAGGTGGAGGCGTGTCCATATTCATTAAGGATATCCACACCTCCAAGCTAGTTGCTCAGCATAATGCATCCGAGATTATCCAAGTTCAACTAACTCTGGGCAAGACCACAATCCAGATTGTAGCTTGATATAGGTCCCCCACCATGCCCCAGGATTCCCACTCCTCTTTTCTTGATACACTAGAAAATATTAGGGTACAACCCAACACCCTAATAATGGGTGATTTCAACTACCCCACTATTAACTGGGAAAACTACTCATGTACTAACTATTTTGCTCAACGTTTTCTGGAATTCATAAAATCCACCGCCTTGGATCAACTTATCCACACCCCCACCAGAGGCAGCAATATCCTAGACCTAGTCAATTCCTCATTGGTCAGATCCGACAACAAGCTAATCACCCTAGACATCCACATCCCACCCCCACCCCCCATTAGGGAAACAACCATAAAAAATTTCTCCAAAGCCAACTTCACGCTTCTTAAGACAGAAGTGGCAAACTTCACGACACCAATGCAGATGGACAATAGAGGTACGACTGGTGAATCCTACACAAATGCACTTTATAAGCACTTACACGAGTGCATGGATCGTGCTATCCCTAACAGAACCAAGATGCTATCCTCCAAAAAAGGAAGTGAATCTGGTGGTCTTCTGCCATGAACAAACTCTACAACAGAAGAAAGAAACTGTTGCAAAAAAGAGTAAAATCCCATGTTTGGAGGAACTCCCTGGTCAGCCTCAGTAAGAAGCTGAGATCCCTCATAAAATCCTCCAAAGTTAGTTATGAAAACAAAATTGCCACTGATTCTAAAGACAACCACAAAGCATTCTATAGCTATGTCAAGAATCTCAATGGCAACACTCAGATCTGCTCTGAGTTACAGCACAATGGCACTAAATATACAGAACCAACTGATATTGCCAGTGCTAACTTTACCCCATCACCCCCTAAAGGGCCCATCTCTATACTGGAAGAATACAAAGTTCCTGTAATCACGGCTGTACAGGTAAAAACCTCACTCTCCAAAGCCAAGAACACAGCATCCATGGGACATGCCAACATCCCAGACTGCCTACTACATGAACTACAGAATGAACTGGCACCCCACCTAAGTACCATGTTCAGTCATAGCCTCGCCTCAGGCTTTGTGTCCATTGAATGGTGCACAGTGATGGTTATCCCACTCCACAAAGGGGGAGCCATGACAGACCCCGGGAACTACCACCCCATTACCCTGATGAGCCTGGTCTGCAAGCCCATGGAATGTATCATCATGGAACTCATAAACAAAGACATTGGAGATCTCCAAACTCTGGACCCCACACAGTTCAGGTTTGTAAAAGGCAGATCATGTCTCCTAAACCTGATAGACTTCTTTGAAGCAGTCACCAAAGCCATAGATGAGGGTAAGGTGGTTCGCACAGTCTATATAGATCTCACTAAGGCATTTGACACCACCCCCCACTCTGGAATTATAGATAAACTCACTAAACTAGGTATAAATCCCTATGTCACAAGATGGGTTGTCAACTGGCTTACTGACAGAACCCACACTGTGAAAGTAGCAGACTCCAAATCAGACCTCAGACCAGTGACAAGGGGTGTACCACAGTGTTCAGTCCTGGGTCCTCTCCTGTTTGGTATCTACTTCTCTGAAGTACAGGCTAACACAGAAGGTCTTTGGCTAACTAAGTTCGCAGATGACTGTAAACTAGGAGCCATAATCGAAACTCCTAACGATATTGACATCCTACAAAAGGGCCTCACTGAGACAGATGCCTGTTGTCAAAGCCATGGCCTCAAGCTCAGTGCCAAAAAGTGCATCGTCATCCCCTTTGGTAAAAACTCTGTACCCATGAACTACCACATAGGCAGTTGTCTACTTAACACCGAAAGTGTGATAAGAGACCTTGGGACACAGGTGGACAATAGTCTCTCCTTTGATAATCACATTGCCACAGTGGTCAGGAAATCCTTCTACATGGCACACCTCATCACAAAAGGTTTCTCATCCAGGAAAAAAGAGGACATTGTTCCCCTCTACTCATCACTCATTAGACCCATTATAGAGTACAATGCCTCTTTTGGTATGTACCTAACAAGACATCTACAACAACTGGAAAGGCTGCAGAAATACCTCACAAAGAGGATTACTGGCCTCAAACAGATGCCCTACACAGACAGTCTAAAAAAACTCCAGCTTTACTCTGTCGCATATCGCCTACTCAGAGGCGATCTCTGCCTAACATACAAAGCTATGTCAAACCCAGAGCTGTTGGACATGCTCCACTTAAAGAAATACTAATCCCTCCAAGCTACATGCTTTAGGGACGTAAACCTTGTCACCATAATAAACAGAACATGCTGGAGATATAGATTCCTGTCCCTGAGACTTCCCATGCTCTAGAACAGACTAATTATCTATGTCAAACAGAGCTCCTCATTAGCACTGTTCAAGAAAAATCTTGATGATTGGATGGGAAATAGGAAATTCACCCCGGGGATCACTTCTGTGGCTCTGCTTGACAGGGGCACAGGAAAATAATTTTCTTGGGTGGTGAAAGCCAGGGTACCTTTTTGGCAAGGCTTATATAGGCCCTAGGGCTAATAGCCTAGTACCTACCTAAGAACCTATAAAGCTAGCCCAGATTCTCAACAAAAACAATGCTTTCAAGCTTAGGTTTCAGATACCAAAAAAAAAAAAAAGTTTATTTATCTATTTACAAAGTAGTCTTTCCCTTTAATCAAACCGAAACTCTTAGTGCCACAAAGAAAGACAATATTTTCATGTTACTCTTCTTATTTTCTATCCGTATTTGATTTCACATTTTTTTGTATTCTGTATTTTCTGTTAAAGTGCATGCTTCTTCTGGTGTTTTGTTAAATCGTTTTTACACTGCAGACGGTGTTTTGTTGAGATAAGCCAGTGAGTTGAGGGAAAAGAAGATTAATATCAAAGACTCTAATTCTAGCTACAATGTTAAAAACTGTAAATGCAACACAAACCATCTCATCCCAAGCAGCACTTATTAATGACAGGGGTCAGATTTCTCACACTTCAGGTCTTCAACACTGAACTACAGTTCCTTCTTTGAAAAGAACAATTAGTTCAGCTACATTTTTAAGCCTGTCACTCAAACACTCCTTAAATTGTTGTAGCACAAATGGCCAATAATGAAAATCAGAGGAAACAAAGTAACTACAAATGCAGATTAATGATAACAGTCAAAAGTAGGAGGTCCAGTACTGTTGTAAGCTGCTGAGAGAGAAAACCACAACAAATGATCCTCACATGTCTGCACCTCTAAAATGATATCAGAAAGGTGAAGGTATTGACTAAAAAACTCATGCTACCCATGGCAGACCCCTTTCACGGCATTTTGGGGTATAACAAACAAGAAAATAATGACTTACTTTGATACATAGACATTAGTAGCGAAGAAAACTTCAAGATATACTGTTGTTGTTGTGTCTTTCGGCTTTTCCTGGTTAGGGGGTCGCCACAGCGGAACTCCGGTCCGCTAATGATTGGCAGTAGATTTTTACATGCCGAATTGCCAGCTCTGATGCACAACCTTCAACGAATGTATGCCCATTCACGCATGAATCCACACAGAAGACGCTTTAGATGAGAATCGAACAGGACAACGTCTTACTGTGAGGCGACAATGCTACCGCAGCACCACCAAACTTCAAGATATACTGAAAAACATATATTTTTCAGTTTTTGTATATGGTTCTCCCTTAATTTATTAGCTTTCTATCTCAAAGAGAAATTTCCCCTTAAAGTCTAGATTCACTGTTCATGCATCTAATAACAAAATACTGAAGCTAGCACCTGTAAAGCAACTCTTTTTTTTTTTTTTTGAAAATTAATTATTTTGTTAGCTGACTGTGCTGTTGCCTAGCCTCCCTCTGTTATCATTCACTGATGGTGCTTCAGGATTTATTCATTCTGGCTAGTTCAAAAAGTTGGGATCCCATTCCTGCCTGTTTTTGTCACTGCTTTCTGGAGATGCTCTGGCTAATTTTCTTGGTCAGCCTGTCATTCCTTCAATGAAGAAATGCTTTGCTATTGCATCCCCTGAGCTCCTGGCTGGATCATCAAATATTAAGAAGTATGTTCCTTTTCTTATTACCATCTATCATTAGTATAAAACCACTGAGATATTGAAAGCAGTTTAGGAAAAACAGTTATTTTCCAAATAGATAGCAGCACATCTGATATGTACTAATAATAAGCTTAGACAAACACTAACATAGAAGAACTACAGAACTAAATACATTGACAAAGGCATCATTTGGATTCCTTCCAATCACAGTTTACACCCTTCACTGACAGTAGAAATATTAAACTATTATTATTTAGAACCTGTAGAGTATTGCTAGTCTTTGCATACTTTCTCATAATCTGTGCTTTCTCATGACTTCATTGACATAGTTACTCAAACAAGACTCTATTTACAATACAATAGAGAACTGACCAAGGCTACTTTGTTTCAGATCAACTCAGATCTATGAGGCTTATCTGGCTTGCAACATTATATAGTTTGCTGTAAATGTTTCTGGTCTGAAATTCAGGAATCCATTTTGCCAGTTGTAAGGTCTGAAATAATTCTACTACAGAAATACATCTTGGCATTTATATTTTTGGTATTTCAATATAGGTGTAACATAAATATAAATGCAGTATACAGTATAATGTGATTATTGTCAGAAAAACATTGTAAAAGATTACAGTACTATTAACAACCATCCAGCAACTGATTTTTTTGCACACACACACACACACACACACACACACACACACACACACACACACACACACACACACACACACACACAAAACTGGTATTCTGTGAAGTTGAAATATTTTTTCAAAGATCTTTTTCTGTAAGGAACTTTGTCCCTTCCACTGCATCTCCTATATTTATTATTCACACATAATTGCATATAAGCTTGATAAAAAAAATCTTTAATGCAACAGATTCAGATTTAGATTTGGTCTGTCAGGCTCAGTGAAATGAAATATATTAAATATGGCCTAAAACAACTGATTGTATACCAGTGCAGAAATTTCCAAATCAAGGGATGGAAAGGAATAATGAACACTTTACAAATGTGAAGGAGGAATACATAACCACTTATGGAGAAAGAAAATACTGGTTGTGGGTTAAGATGATACTTGATAACAGACTATCACAAACAGATTTCCTCAAAATGTTTAAAGAAAAGGTTAAATGTGTGATATGTGAGTTGCCTGTTGTCTGAAGAGGGCAGAAAATTATAGGGACAGTGTCAGAGTGCTACCTTATAAAAGCTTTAGTAGAGGCTACACACTAAGGAATGGGTCAGAGGGTTAACAATTTGGAAATGTTAAGCTTACAGACAAAGTAATGGTAGGGGGAGAGAGAGTGGGAGTTTGTTGAAAATATTACAAAACAATATAGAAGTTATGCATAGAATTATAGTTGTATGGTTTAGAGGAATAATATAAAGTTGGATCTGTTAAGAGAAGTGCTTTATTATGTAAACAGAAACAAGTGAAAGTGTGCACAGTAGCATTGTCTCTGATAACATTTTGCAAAGTAGTTCTATGATTATTTCTAAAACATTTTAAAAGTTATAATGTTTTATATGTAGATTAATTCAAGCCTTATTTAAGGAAGTTAATGTAAGCTTTTCCATCAGAATCTCTAAATTGCCAGAATCAAATAACACTGAGTTCAGTGACTTCACACCTACAAATCTTATACAATTATGTGATGAACTCTCTAAATTCAAGTATAACTGTATTATCCAAAATGCTGGTGCTGCAAAAAGGTATTCAGAAAAGTTCTACTTACACCTGGACCAATGTATTAATTCAGTAGTCCCAACTATATCCAATCAAATGGGGAGGTCTAAAAGCAAAGCAGAGTGGTGGTCTTCAAACATAAATATATTGTGCAATAAAAGGAAGAAATTCATAAACCTATATAGCAAAACTAATGATCCACAAATTAAGGAGAACATCAAAACAGTTATATAAGAAAATAAAAAGACATAAGAAAAAAATGCACCCCATGAACTCACACTAACTATAGAAGGTAAAGACTACTGGAAATCCTTCTTAAGTTATGGCAGGAAAAAAAACAATACCCAAAATGAGTCCAAGCTTATTTATAGTGATACCAGCTATTCAAATCAGTAGCTAATAAATTCAGTGCTAATTTCACTCCAGAGACTTATTTTCCAAACACACTTATCCCAGATAGAATCAATCAACTACTAAAAATGGGCAAGTAATGAAGACACTCTCACAATCAAAGAATATCTCATCCATGCGGCCCGACAACATATCCAGTTGATGAATTAATAATACTAAGCATGAATTGGTGAATCCCCTTGTCAACCTCTTCAATCTGAGCCTTGCAACTGGCTTTGTCCCATCAGAGTGGTACACAGCTGTTGTGATGCCACTCCGCAATGATGGGCTACCTCAGACCCTAGGAATTACTGATCCATCTGTCTAACAAGTCTTATATGTAAAGCTATGGAATGTATCATAACTGACCTAATTAACTATGCTATCAAAAATCTTATCAGACTTGACACTCATCAGTTCAGCTTTGTCAAAAGTATATCTGCTAATGAATCTATGTAAAATAAAAAAATAAATAAATAAAAGGGACCAATAAGAATAGTTCATTTTTATAAGAAAAAGTAAGTGCTTTTTCGTCTGTAGTGAACATGGACTTCATCTGATGAAGTCCATGTTCATTACGGATGAAAGTGCTTCATTTTTCTAATAAAAGAAGGAGCTATACTCATTGGACCCTTAAGTTTTTTTTTATTTTATATAGTTTGTTGTTCTTCATGTATTAGTTCTGCTAATGAATCTGGAAAACATCTTTGAAAATGTTAATCAAGCTGTGAACTGTGGGCAAGCTGTCCACAGAACATAGCTTTACCTAGCCATGGTATTCAATACCATACCATGTGTAAATATAATAAGCAAGTTGAAATAGCTCCAAATTGACTCATATGGGGTAAGGTGGACAAGCAACTGGCTTAGAGACTGGAACCATAAAGTAGGAGTGGGAGGTGTGTCCTCTGAGAGCATGAGGGTGAACAGTGTTGTTCCACAGGGATCTGTGCTAAGACCGCTTCTGTTCATTGTCTGCTTTTCAGATGTTCACTTATAAAACTAGGATCTTTGGTTAACAAAGTTTGCAGATGACTGTAAACTGGGAGCTACTATCAGGTGTCCCCCAACATACAAACAATCCAGCATAAGCTTACACTTGTCCATAGCTGGTGTACTAAAATGGGCTGAAGCTCAAAGTCAAAAAGTACAACAATGTAGCATTCAGTAAGTACCCCTTAAATCAAGCTTATAGCATAGATAACACACCACTTCAATAAAAAGGTTGTGAGAGATCTGGGCTCATGGGTGGTAACTTTGTGACGTTTGACCATCACATTGCAATGGTGGCTAGTAAATCCTTTTACCTTGCAAACACATAGCAAAACGTATTTGTTCCAGATCAAAAGAAGTCCTATCTTCCTTGTACTGCACTTTGATTAGATCCATCATTGAGTAAAATGCCCCTTTGGGATGTACTTTACTAAGCATAATAAGGAACTGGATAGACCCCAGAGATTTGTAACTAAAAAGATCACAGACCTAAAAAATCTGAGCTACAAAGATAGACAGTAGGCTTTATCATTTTACTCAGTTTTTATATGCTCCTTAACAGAGACCTGTGTCTTGCTTATAGGGCTATAAGGGATCCAGCAGTACAAGAACTGTTATACCTCAAAAAAATCAGACACTCTGGCAAAGACCAGAGCTAAAGTTCTAAATCTACTCCTGCAAATAAATAGGATTAAATGACTAAGAGAAGGGATAGTTTTGTCATGGAGTGCCAATCGCTTCTGTGAAACAAAGTAGCTGGACAAATGGATAGGTATTCACAATTTCAATACTGGTACAACATGCCTGGCCCTCCTTGAAATGAGAGGCAAAGCCTATAAATGGGTACTGGCAAGGTGAAAATGGCCATGAGGTTAATTTGTCTTCTAACTCCTATGGTCTTATGATATGTAGGCACATAGTTTACTGATATAGCTTTTCTTTTATCTTCATCGATTTTATATCCTGAAAAGACTTGAAATTGTCTCAAAATGTTCCACAACATCAAAATGTCCCTTTTTGGATTTATCAAGCACAAAATAATATTATCTGCCAGTAAATCTAACTTTTCTTAATTACCATACCAGTTATAGTATTGAATTTGTGATTCCCTTATTTTCTTTGCTAATGGTTCTAAATGTTAAGTAAAGGGCAAAGATGGCAACCATGGCTGGGTCCTCTTTTCAAACACAGCTTGTTAGAGAGAAACCCTCCCACCTTAATTCTTGCCTCCAACTCTTCATATATCATTCTTATTAATCATATCATCCTGTTATATATCCTTCTCTAAGGATGATGCCACAATATGAGCAGAAGATGACTGACTCTAATAACTGGCTTAGTTTCTGTTGTTATTCAAAGAGGGTGCAATATTTGTCAGCATGGAAGGAGATGGTCATCAGACCATGCTGCTTTGCCAGAGATGGTCTGCACCTCTCCCCTCTAGGCTTTCGAATATTAGCTAAAACATTCTCCTCCCACATTGTGCCTTTTTTAGGCAATGCCAAACTGAAAGTACTTCCAACATAACAAATCAAAGCCAAGAAAATCTAAAGGTGTTACTGCTCAATGCTAAGAGTCTAAACAAAAAACTCCACTCCCTACAAGCTCTTCTCACCCTAGAGAATGCTGATGTCTATGCAGTCATTGGGATATGGTTTAAAGGCACAGAGAGCACACCAGCAGTGAAAGGCTTTAATGTCTTCCACACCTTTAGATCAGCTACAACACAGTCAGGGACTAAAGGTGGAGATGTCTCAATTTACATCAGAAATAAATATACCTCATGGCTGGTCAAGCAGGACAATACACTTGAGCTTCTCCACATTCAGACCATCATAGGCAAAATCCAATACCACTTCTTTGCAAGCTATAGGTCCCTTATAAGACCCAGGAAACCTATAACATGTATTTAAACTTATTGGAAACACTCACCGTCCAACCCAATACCATGTTCATTGGTGACTTTAATTACCTCACTATTAGCTGGAAATCATATATTTTATTTATTTATTTAACATTTGTTGACTGTGATGCCAATCATGCTGGCATAGAGATTCCTAGATTTTGTAAACACAAACTCTGTGGGTCAGATTGTCAGTATGGTAGCCAGGGGTGCAAGCATACTGTGTCCGGTCATCACTAATATGGGAGAGTGCTGCACACCTCCTAATGTAATGACTTCTCTGGCAAGGTCAGACCACAAAATGTCTCCACTGAAGTAAAAATAAAACCTGCAATCCCAGCTGACCCTAGCACATTTAAGAACTACTCTAAGGGTAACTTCCTACTATCAAGTGATAACCTGGAAAATTTTAAAGCCCCCATAAACCCTGAGAACACTGCTGCCTATGCAAATCTGTTCACAGAAACACTATATGAGTATTTTAATAGCTGCACAGAGGCAGCTGTACCCTCCAAGGAGAAGTACAGAACTAACTCAAAAAACAAGTCCCCCTGGTGGAATCACAACATCAACAGGCTCTATAACAGAAGGAAGAAAACAGTGGCAAAAATTAGGAGGTGCAGTACCCAGGAGGGTAAAAGAACTCTCATCAAACTAAACAAACAACTCAGAGGACAAATAAAGTCTACCAAAGCCAAACTCGAAGTAAATTTGGCCTCCCAGGACAGGACAACCACAAGACATTATTCAGCTATGTTCGTAACCTCAAAAGCAATACACAATCATGTGTGGACCTCATTGTTAACGGAGCCAACGATATTGAGCCAGAAGATATAGTAAACTTACTGGCTAACAAATTCAGATCTAACTTTACCCCTCTCTCCCTGTCAGCCTTCCTTCAGGAAATACCATCAAATATAACTCCCCCTGCTATCATTAGGGAAGAGATCTTCAGTGCTCTCTCTGAGGCCAAGAACACTGCATCAATGGGCCCCATTCAATATACCAGGATGTCTTCTAAATAGCATGAAATATGACCTATAAGGCCTTCTGACATTGCTGTTTAACTGTGGCCTCCAAACAGGCTATGTGCCTCATGAATGGAGAACAGCAACAGTCATCCCTCTTACAAAGGTGGGCCATCGACAGACTTTGGAAACTATAGATCCATAAGTCTCACTAGTCTGATATGCAAAACCATAGAAAGAATTACCATGGATATGAACCCAACCGAATTTGGTTTCATAAGGGGTAGGTCATGTCTACTGTACCTTGTAAACTTCTTTGAGAAAGCCACCAAAGCAATTGATGAGGAGAAAAATGGTTCACACTGCCTACCTTGACCTGGCTAACACAGTTGACACAATACCCCCTCGGGCATTGTTGACAAATTCTAGAGGTTAGGTATAAACCCTTATGCCACCCAATAGATAGCCAACTGGCTCACCGACAGGACCCAGGAAGTTAGAATTGGGGAGACCACCTCTACAAAGAGGACAGTCACAAGTGGAGTGTCTCAGGGATCAGTCCTGGAACCACTCATCATCATCATCAACCCCACTTTTCCCATTTTTTACATGGGATATGGGTGTCATGTTAACTGTCGAAATCTCACTCCTGCCTTCTTCGCCTGGCTGTCGTGGATCTTCTCTCACACAATCCCTGCACCTCTTTGCTAGACATCCTCGTTTCCTCTTACCTTCTTCCTGTCTGTACCAAATATTCTTCACCAGGTCTTTTGCTTTTCTTCACATGTGCCTGAGCCACCATAATCTATTCTTTTTGATCTTTTCTGCAATTGGAGCTACTTTGGCTTCTGCTCTTATTTCCTTATTTCTTCATCTGTCCCACAGTATGCATCCTTGTCAGAGATTTGGGATGTATGGCTAGTCTTAAAAAGGCCCTTGTGGTTGTTACTCTAGTATACACCTATGGACCTATGAACCTATCAAGGAACGCAAAAGTTACCATTACCTTACTCATAAAATCCCAGCTGACTGTATCTAATGCTCTCCCTGCATCAAGAACCATCAACAATACCAGTGTTTTCTTACAGACTACTTCCCTCTGTGTCATCATTGTTCTGCATTTATATCATTGTGTCAAGGGTTTTTCGTGCTCTGGAGTTGTTATCTAAAAAGTCTTGCTTAACAGCAGCCTGTCTAAACTCATGCATATTATCCAAATTCTCCCCTTATTTTCCCTACTTAGCAATTGCTTAACTTCTCTTCTTTTTCTATGAGAGTCCCATTCTTCTGCAATACTATAACATTTGACAACCCCTTTAAATAATTCCTAATGCTTCTTTCCCATTTTCATTGTATCCTACTCCCTAGCTATCCTTTCTGAAGAAACTTTTATCTTCCCTAATGACTTGAATAATTTCCACTACACATTCCTCAAATGTCCCTCTTTTTAACAAATAAGTAGGAAAGTAATAGTAGCTCATTTTTACTTCTTTACCCTACATCATCTTAGTCTTTATTTGTATATGATGCAAAACAGTGAATGTGTTTCAAATATTTCAATTAAATGCTCATGCTTATTGTGAAGTGTAATTTCTGTCTAGTTTAGGCCAATATGTATACTTTGGGAATAATATGTACATTTTCTCTGAGCTCCAGCTAGCCAGTTCACATATTCTATTCCACATATTTTCATATATTTCTTCAGAAACCTACCCTGTTATGTTATATTTCCCTCCTAGGTTCCCCTGATCCATTCTTACTTTTTCAAAGCAGGTTCCAGGTTCCCAACTCCAACCATAAATAATATTTTCTGCAGAAAGCTAATTATTTCTAACAGAATTCTCTTAAGCTCCATAATAGTAGTTTTGTGTAGAATATAAATACATGCCAGTATAATCCTCCTTCCCTGCCAATAATTCATTACCACAAATCTACTGTTACTGTCTTTCTTTTCCTCATCTATCATTATTATAGCTTCCCTCTTGCAATATTTATTACCCTCTTTTCCTTTGTCTCTGACACAGTGCATTTCTGCATATCCATTCTGAAATCCTTTGTTTGCAAAATTCATAGTCTAATTTCTATCCAAATGTGTTTCCTGTAACATTGCTATTTGTACTTTATGCTTATTAACATAACTCAGTTCTCATTGCTGTTTGTCTATACATGCAATGTCATTTATACTCCATGATGAAATTGATAAGGCAGTCATTCTGATAAAAAAGCTATTGGTTTCACATATTCTACATGACAGTTCTTTTGAATATATTGTTTTCATTTTGCAACATGCATGCACACACACAGTAAAGCTTGACAGGCAAATCTTATATGCAGTTGTTGCTTCTCATCTCTGTTTAAATCCATGTCACATTTCCAGACTTTTCACTTCAAGAAAAATAATCAAGAAATAAAAAATAAACATGTTTTTGAAACCTCAACTCCTTATACCTCACAGCAAACACAAAAAACTATATACACTTTCAAAAAAAAAAGTTACTCCTCTGTATAGGGGCATTTGTTCCAAATAGACAGCTACACCATAGGCTTTAGCTATTAAGAAATATATGCTAGAGCCTATGTTCCTATTACACAGATACTATTTGCGTTGGTTCTATCTCTGTTTCTGTCCCAGATGTGAAAAATAATTTAGACGCTCTTTGTTAACTATTTTTTATCCTTAGGAAAAAATGCACTGACTACCCTCAAAAGAAGAAACTAAATTGTGCACTGTTATATTTAACACTGACGTATTAAGGCTGCTGGGGATGGAACTGCTTGCAAAAGTACTCACATTCCTCATTATCAAACTTCACTTATTTTCACTGAACTGCTTCTCAGTTCCCCTTTAAATACTAATTATTATGTCCCTTTTACAAATGCTTCAGCAGGCATTGTTTTGTCATTTCCTGATTAAACACCTGCAAGTGTAGACTTGACATCTCTGACCAATGAAAAAGCAGTTAATAGCTTTACAACTGCAAGAATCAGCTCTTGCCAGATTATAAAAAACTCCAACTTTTCATACTTTCCATTTTCTATCCTGTTTGCTTAGAAAAAAAAAATATTCCTCATTTGCAGCATAAACAAAGGACATTATTCTGCACTTCCACCTATATACAAATAGGAACAAGTCTTTTATTTTAATACATATATAATATGGTCAGTACATTTTATATACCGACAGCAGCCTAAGATCACAACATTATATTGCTTATATCCAGCCTTTATCCTGTTACAGTATAAACCCCATATATATTACAGTCCAGAAAAAGTATTTTCTTATTTTAATATCATTAGTATAAACAGCAGTGACTGATAAGGCTCCTCCACCAAGCATTTAAAATACCTCTGCATGCTATACCGAACTACTTTACATTATAGCATGCAATGTACTTTAAGAAATGTATATATATATATATATATATATATATATATATATATATATATATATATATATATATATTACTGAGATATTTTACTTAAAGTTACATCTTCAGTTCCTTCATTGTCCTTCTAAATATTAATGGAAAGGTAGAAATTATTCTTTAGCATCCTCTTACCATTTTAGCACAGTCAACAAACTATTAGTTTTTTGTAGCTATATTTTTTCAGAAGCATATCTTCAATGTCTAAACTACATCTTATGAAAATGATTTCACATTATTTCTGATGTTTTCTTCCTCATCATCTGAATTACTCAATAACAGTGTCTGGTTCAAGTTCAAGGCGTCCCTGTTTTTTCTAGTCAGCTCCTGGGCTTTTTCTTTTATTGAATAATTTCCTTCAAAACTATGAAAAAATGTTTCACTAGCAAGTTCTCTCTGTGGGCTTTGTCATTGTCAAAAGAATGAGAATCAGAGTCCCCTTTGGTTTGCTGGTTCATTCTTTGCCGAGGTATTTTTTAGTTCCTCCTTAGCTAATAACAGTTGGATATAGAAAAGAATGGCTTCAGAAAGCAACCGGTAGTGTTAAAGTGCATAAAGTGCTTTTCGTTTAATAAAATCAAACTTCTTCAGATGCCTGAAAAGCACTTCATGCACTTTAAAACAACCGGTTGCTTTCTGAAGCCATTTTATTTCTATTTTAGTAGTTTATTTTTTGTTTTTTCAACAGTTGGATATAGCAACTTGTATCTCAACCTGTCTCTTGGTATCCCCTGATTGCAAAAACAATCTCAGCTATCTTCTACCTGGTGAACACTAAATACTCATTTTCAACAAACACTCTGGTGCCCCCAACTTTTAATGCTTTCACATTCTGTCACAGTTTTGTCAGGAAAGACCTTTTTGCTGGTATGACTGCATCTTTACTAATATAGGTCTTGGCTTCTTTCTCATGATCAGATGTGGACCATACATATGGTGTACCCTTTCCATTAACAACTTCTGCTGTGGAATAGCAGCCCATTTGCTTATATGTACTTTCGTAAAGTTATTACAATCAATTAATTCATGCTTCTTAGGTACAGCAGAAAATCTTAGGTTTTCTCTGCATGCTCTGTCTTCTAACTCTACTATTTTTGAAATGGTTCTTCTTGGGAAGCCTCATATTCAGCTAATATTTTCTTCATTTAACCTCTGATTTCTGCATTTTTGTCAGCTCATCTGAATAGCTACTTAAAGTGTTTATTCTTTCCAGCCTTTTATCATTTGACATTATGTATTTCTTCAAAATCTCACTTATTTTAAGCACCTATGAATGCATCTGATTTATTTTTCAATTAAATTACTGGGAGTAGCTATCTCCTCTACAAAACCTGAAACTCAGATTGCTTTTTGATAAACAGCTGTAAGACTCTTTCCCACAAGAGATGTTCTTCTACTTTTCTAGTTGATTTTCTCCTGCTTTCTCCAGATTTCTCCTTTACTGACATCCAGAGGGTGTAGTGACTAATCAGTCACTGAATTATTCCTGTATTGTTAGTTTTTAATGGCTTTTTTACTCCACTTTTACTTTTCACTCTGAGAGACCAGCCATTCTGGAATCCCTTTGTCTTCAAAACAGTGCTTGAGGTAAGCAGTAACAAACAGATTGAGCTCTGTGTCTGCCTGTTTTTATTATCATCATCTGTGCTTGAATGGCACTAAAATCCATGCAAGTATTTGGAAATTTCATGAATGAATTTGCCTAATCGTAATCTATATTTTTACATCTGCTTCTCAGTGTAAACAGAAAACCAGTGTAACTAACGTAGCACAATTTTTTAAAAAAAATAGTAATTATATAAGAATGAAACAGAAATATATAAGCAAACTGTAGATGAAGATGGAAAAGTTAGTGTAGAAACAGTAATTTGCTGCAAGGTGGAAACATTAGACATTTGCAAAATAAATAAATAAGTGGGTGTGTGCATGCATGTATGTGTGTGTATATATGTATGTGCATGTGTGTGTGTGTGTGTATATATATATATATATATATATATATATATATATATATATATATATATATATATATATATATAATCTATTCTAAATGCTATTGGGGAGGAGGCAGTTACACAACAACATATGATGGGAAAGTAGGATTTGGAGTATTCACTACCAGCTATAACCTTGCTTTTATCACACGCTATAAATACTATAAAAACCTGAGAATAAAATATTAAGATCTATTCATTCAAGCCCATTCACCAAACAGTTGTACCAGTTGCTGGGAATAAACTTATTGATTACATCAGAAATAGTAATAATATCATAATATTCAAAATAAATGTTAAAAATGCCTAGTTGAAGAAAATACATGTATATGCTTTCTTAAGCCCAATTAATAACTATTCTGCCAACAGTTTACCTATGTAACATTAAGTCATAAAACTGACCTGTTATCATTATGTAAAAATCATTGTAATGTACACATTTTACTTCTTTCAAAGAAATCCACATTTTTATCATATGCCTGTTTAAAATATGTATTAATTTTTACTTTTTTGTTCATTAGATTTGAAGTGAGCTATCTGTAGCCAAATGGGCCATTCAGTATATGTATCTATAGCACTGTTGCATGTTTTTCCAAATCTAATGATTTTTTCCAAGAAAATTGCTTACTTTTTAATTTTACATCTTCTACAGCATTCTGTATATATTTTCATTTTAGACATAACTTTTTGTTTAAGTGTTTTGCCACTAACTCCTTGGTCATGCTTAAAAAGATTCTTTGGACCAGTCTGCACCTGCTGATTAACCAATTTAAAATAAATACATGCATACATCAAAAAAAATCATCTAAGAAAACAAATATGGAAGAATTATATAAGCTGAAAGATAATGTTAGTAATACTATTCTGAAAGTAAATAAATTAAAGGCACTAGAAGAAACATATTTAGATAAAAAGTATTATATATTTTCATGAAGTGAACTGAATTATGGAAAAAAAAGGATTGCACTCCTACTGATGATGGCCTTTATGAATTTTTTAATATCTGGCATTACTTCTGAGATATACTGTAACAAAAGATTTAAAAAGGGTAATGGGAAACTGATAATGTATAATATATCAAAGGCCTACAATAATAATACACAATGGAATGTTTCATATTTTGGAAGCTTATGTATTTACAAATATATAAATATCCTAAAGTTTAATTTTAGGAACACGGTTAAGTCATTAATAAATGGGCAGATGCATACAACAATATTAATTTTATAGTTATAGTTTATCTATATGTGCCTAGGAATTTAAGTACTTTAATTCAATTGAAGTTGAGGTACATATGAAAAATGGTGTCTATATTACAACGTCAAACTTGTATAAGTTTGAACATTGTAATATTGAACTCTAAAGTCCGAAATCCAAAAATAGTGAAGCCACAGCACATCGATTTTTTTCCCAGGGAAAAAAATTGGGCCGTTTTTGGGGCTTTGCTATTTCCTCCACTGTGGTGTGATCTCGGAGTTGGTATATTTAAGTAGGGGGTGTGGGGATGAAGGCTTCCATCTTTAATTTAAGTTTAAGGTTTAATTTTTTTGTCACGGAACAGCGATTTTTTTCCCTAGGAACAAAATCGCTGTTCTTTGTTTTCGTTATTCTTGGGTTTCAGACTTTAGGGTTTGATATTGCAATGTTTGAACTTATGTTAGTTCGACATTGTGATATAGATCCTGAAAAATGATGCAAATGACTGGGATACTCACTGAGCCAAGTATTATTTAGTTTAAGAGAAAACTTGGTAACTTTATTACATTTTGATTAAAGAGGATCTGACATTTAATATAGATAAAAGTAGAGGTTAGAGGAATAGCAAAAGAGTAGAGAATGTATATTTCTGCAAAGCATTTACCAAAATGTGTGTTCATTTTGGTAATATGAATACAATGGCTGATTTAAAAAAGTACAAGAAGGAAATATTAAAATGTAGTAGATTTTAATTATGTTCTTTAGAAGGAAAGTATACTTAAATTGGTTTTCTTGGGAATAGGAAAATATTATTCTATGGTTTATCCTTTACCAGAAGTGTATCGACATTATAGGGTATGAGGCTTCAGTCAATCAAAAGGGCATTTATATAAGAAAGAGAATGTGGGGCTTAAATGTGATAATCCCATATTTTTGTTTCAATTAATTTATGGCATATGTTGAGTATAACAGATGGAGATTTTATTATTGAATAAGTTATGCATGGATTACAAATATCTGGAATTTATACATACAAAGAAAATGAGAATTCCATGTAGTACTTGGTATATAACTACTATCAAATCGTGTAGTTTTGTAAAGAAGAAGCTGAGAAGATGTTTAAGCTTTGAAGACAATGGCATAATAATACAATACAAAAATATTACATTGCTTATGGATGGGAAGAGTTCCGTGAAAAAAGAAAGAGAGCTATACAATCCAGTGTATTGTCAATTTAACAGTGTCAGTGATTCCAGGTATTATGTTTAACCATAGAAACATAAAAAGCAATTTTATTATGTAGAAAATATGCATAATTTCAAACAAGTATTTTAAATATTTTGGATTTTATTTGATGGCAAACTTACAAAAACTCCATTTAAGATAGTGCTTGCTTATAAGGATAAAGAGTTAATAATGTATTTATTTTGAGGTTTTAAAAAGCAGATATTATAAATCATGTTATTTTTTGTTTGTTTTCATATACAATTATATTAACAACTCAGGAATTAAAATATGACGTGTCAAGAAATTTACTGATGGATGATATTTTAGATGTTTTTTTTTCTTAGCATTTACCAAAAAAGGAGTATAAAATTGGATAAGATTGAAATAAAATGTATTTGAAAAACAAAAGAAGATGGTGAGTGATATTGTGTAACAAGGACTATGATAATGAAAAAAAATTTAAAAAATGAAATGTTTATATAGAGTGGATAATCAATTAAATAGATTTGTGATTCATGTATTTATATTTACTTTCATGTACATTTGTCAGATATCTGATTTATATAATTATCCTTTATTTTTCTTTAATGTTTGACTTGATAATCATATCCCTAATCCTTGTGATTGATAAATGCCATGAGACCTCCTATATCCATTTGAGCTAACATCAGCTAAGGTAGATGAGACTTTTGTTTAATGTCTCATCAAAAAGACAGTTCCTTAAGAGTAGAAACCCCCACACACACATTCTGCTTCTGCACTACAACCAAGCAACTGGTTTGTCAATAGAGCACAGAGTTCTGATCTTCTCTATATTAAAGGCAAGTGTTCTACCTATTGAACCACTGACACTTACATGATAGGACAGTACCAGTTCCATATGGGGAAGTATCACACGACAATCTAATATGGCATGAAGTGAATTGGCACTTTGACTAATGTGATTATTTCTACTTTGACTTCTTAAAAAGTGCATTCACATTCCTGTAGCTTCATTCAACCTCATCCAATAATAATGAATCTAATGTCTGATAATTTCTGCAGAAGTTTATGGAAATGATTTGCCAATCACAAATATGATTTCAGTGGTAATATAGCATGAAGCCTAGTTGTCTGCAGCAAAGCATTTGCATTCTTCTGTGATCTTTGTAGTCAAGTGCTGTGAATCACATACCCACAACATGAACAGTTGTCCCTGAAAAAATGTTACTTATCTATTATTGCCATAAGCCCTTACTCTGTTAACCTGTTTGGGACTGTTTATAAATTCTCAGAGGGTTTCTCTTCATTCTCCTCCATCATCAGGGTAACACCTTGGTAACACTGCATTATAAGAATTCATTAGATTCCTTCATTCACTATATTCTAACAAATGACAGAGATGCTAATCCAAAAAGAAAAATACATCTGGTTATACTAGAACAACCACTTGCATATGTTAGTTGTCAAGATCTTCTTTGAAGAATATTTTATTTCTGTCTCTATAAATGTCTGCTTCCTACTGATTTTTTAAATTTTTTCTCCCCAGGCACAGGTTTGCGAAAATATCCTCCAGTCTTTGAAAGATATACAATGCAGTCTTTAGTACTGGATTAGTAGTGATTAATAGTGATTTTGAAATCGCCACTTACATGAACATCCCTTAATTTACCTTTCGTAAGTACTAGTATTGCGGGTTTCACTGCTCCATACTTTGGACAACACCCATGCAACTTGAAGCTTTTGCAGTTCACTTTCTGCATTAGAAATTAAGACATAAAGTATGGCTTTTTGGATGTTTTGGTTACCATTTGGTTCTGTTTCATTTATTGCATTTATACTCTTTTTGCCTTTACTAAAAGCTTAATGGGTGCTCTCCTAAAGCAGATTTACCTGTCATTTGCACCATCATAATATACTGCAAGTCTATGGCAAGTCCTTTTGTCCCTCCTATCTCACATGCAGTCATTACATTTTTGTCATATACATGTAAAGTTATTGTTTGCATTTTGCCTTTAATACCACTAGCAGTAATTTTGCCCACTGTTGCTAAATTATCACCTGTTTAAGTGCTAACTATTGCTGCTGATCTGTTTGATGCTAAATATGGAAACAACTAGCTAAAGTAATTTACGTATCCTTGTCCATCTTAAGCTTTACATCTGCCACTTCTGGAGTGACCCTGAACAATTCCCATTTGCTTAATTTTTACTGCACAGCATTAAGTACATCAGATCAGAGTCTGTTCTCTGTAGCTACCCCTATTTTGAGTGAATCTTTTTAATATCCTACTCAATTATTTTGTGAAAATTGCAAATAGTGTTTGACATTCTACACCCTGTATTGCCATTTGCTTTACTTTGTGCTATTTTTCAACTTCTATATATTTTTTTCTCAATATCTCCCTTTTGTAGCAAATCCTGCAATCTTTTGTAATGTTTTTGTGTAAACATTTGTTATGATTTTGTTGACATTTCCTGCTTCTGCTATTTTGCATATGTTATGAATAGTGGTTACTATTCTACATCCTTTATCTGATATTTACTTTGTGTCTTTTTTTTCCACTTCTATATAACTTTTCCTCAGTGTATCCCTTTTTATAGCAACTCTTGCAGTCTGTTGCAGTATTTGCATTTAAGCCAAATATTAACCTTATTTGAAAGTCTGCTGAATCAAAATCATACTTGCTTCTTAGGGGGTTCAGAGAGAATCTCTTTTTAGTATAACCAGTAAAAGAAGCCTGATCTGTGACTGACTCTCCAGATGTCCAGTGCAGCTGAGCCTAGCCTGCTGAATGCGATATGTGTTCATATACCCCCCCCCCCCCACACACACACACACAAACACACACACACACAGAGCACAGCCAATAAGCCTCACAACTGTCACATGGAGGATGGCTTAGGGGATCACTGTTATGCACCTTATACTGAGGTCAACACATTCTTATCACCCATAAAGCAGTTTCACCATGTGTACAGCACATGGGCTTATTGTGGGTATTCTGAGACCAGATATATCACATTTGGTAAGATGGGTTTGGCCCTGTTTGCTGGCACTGCTTTAGGAATAACCATATGTCAGGTATCCCTCAATAACTTCATGTTGTAACTTTAAAATGCCATTGGTTGTGTTTCTGTTGATATTACCATATTTTCCTTTGGCAAACAGTTTGTTCTCTATGTTTTATTCATCATGTCCCACATGTGACTATATCCCCTAATACATCATTTAGACTGTCTGCAAGCCTACAGTTCTCAACTAGTCTATGCAGTTCTGACATGAACACCAAAATGTTTTCACGCTTTATTTGATTTCTGTTATGAAATCTGAAATCTGCCACTATTATTTAGGCTTTAGAGCTCAAACGGTTCTATAAAGTGCCCATAGTTTCTTTGAATGATTTCCAGATTGTTTCTTTTGTGCTATAAAATTCCAAAAAAGCCTATAAGCTTTGATGCCCATCATATTTAACAACCTGAGAAATCTTTCACCATCTGGAATGTCACTATCTATTCAAGTTCTTTTTTTAATATAAGTTGTCTAATCTTTGTTGGTATCATCAGACACATTAATAGGTCCATTTTGCTCAGTCATGTTATAATTATATCAATGATCAGCTATTCTGCTGATTCATCTTTGTGTCACGGCCAGCTCTATACACTTGTTCAAACACCATACAAAATAGTCAAGATCCATATTCTAATACAGACATGAAGAGTGTATTCTTAATTCACAACAGATTTTTATGTACAACATTATTTACAACAGTCACTTTTTTGAATAATTTGTTTCTTTTTTTTATAGGTTCATAGGAGGTTACTAGACTAATGGTCCTAGGGCCTTTACAGGCCGCGTTTATATCACGCTATCGAAAGATGAAAATAGTGAACGCTATGTCATCGAACCTAAAATATCTAAACCACATAATATCGAACATTCAGAACAGCAAATTCTTTCCTTGGGGAAAAATGTGCTATTCCGAAACACATACACACAACACAAGCAAACCTAAAAACATCAATCCACACACATATACTTATAATCCTATGACTAACCCTATACTAAACCATACATGCACTATCTTTCCACTTACTTTAACCCAAACCCTAACCCTAAGGTCCGTCACTATCGCGCACTCACCTAACCCGTGCCCTAACCCTAACTCACTTAACCCGCCCCAACCCTATTTCACCTAACCCACGCCCTAACCCTAACTCACCTAACCCACACCCTAACTCACCTAACTCGCGCCCTAATCCTAACAACCACACAATCGCACACTTACCTGAACCCGACCCGTAAATTTCTACCACAGCGCTGAAAATAGCAAAGCCACAGAACCAGCCAATCAAATTCTTTCTCTAGGAAAGAATTTGGTGTTCTGCAGCTTCACTATTTTTAGCGTTCACTCAAAGTTTTAAAACTTCGATGTTCTGATATAGATCCTACAGGCCTAGTCATGTTATACCCGTGTTCTCTAACTGACCTTGGTTAGATGGTCATTATTTACAGAGTGAATCTATGATCAGCTTCGACTGCCCCTGTCCATGATGGACATAGGTGCCACCACCAAGATGAATTATGGTCTCTCAACCAATTGTCTAAATTGCACTTGAACATGTTTATTGAGGAGCTCTACTTCACATGAATGGAGAGTTTATTCTAGAGGAGAGGCAATCTCTAGGAGACATACCTGTGTTTCCAGCATGTTCTGTTAATGACACTGGCAAGGTTGAGAACCCGCAAGTTACTCTAGTGCCATTTGATTTGCGGATGTGCAGCATTTCCATCTGGTTGTAGTCAGAGACTGCCCTGTAGGCCAGGCACAATTTGCCTCTCAGCAGCCTGTAGGGTACAGAGTACAGTGACAGGGCTTTCAGTTTATTCATGTAGCTCATGTTTTGGAGGCCCTGAAATTTCTTGGTAAGAAACCTCTGTGGTCTCTCCACCTGCTGCAGGTGTCTGGTGAGGTACATGCAAAAGGAAGCATTGTACTCTATTAGTGGTCTAATGAGGGTCGAGTACAGAGGAATTATAACAGCTTTAGTCTTAGATGAGGTGACCTTACTTATGAGATGTGAAATGTAGAAGGCTTTCCTTACCACTGTGGACACATGGTGATCAAAGTTTAGACTGCTATCAATTTGCTATCAAAATTTAAAATGCCTTTGTTAAATTCTCACTTAAGACATATGCAAACGTGCATTAACAAAAAAGAAAACAAACCATATTAACGTTTTTTTTCCATTTACATATATTGTGCTTCACACATATTTTTGTTGTAATTTCATCAGTAAAACATTACATAAATTGTTGAACTCCTGCCCTCCATTAAATCCCCACCTCCTCCAGAATATTATTCTGCATGTATTGTTCCCACACTGTCCATTTATTTCTATATCATTTGCTCCTTCTCTTTTCTAAAGATCCCTATTACAGCTCTTTTATAACATTCAGTACTTCGAATACATTTAGTTTA